>NW_011889277.1:334891-342992 GCF_000151845.1 Pteropus vampyrus | reverse complement strand
AAAATAAAGAGAAGATGGGAGAGAGGAAGGAGCATTCTGACAAAAGGTAACAGCAGATACACAGGTCCTGTGGTAGGAGGGCTGGAGGTGCTTGGCATGTTTATTAGTTAGAGTTCTCCAGAGGAATAGAAAAATATGAGGCATATATGGGGAAAAAGAGATTTATTTCGAGAAATTGGCCCCATGAAGGTGGGAGACTGACGAGTCCAAAATCTGCAAGGTAGTCTGGCCGGCTGGAGACCCAGGAAGAACTGCAGTTTGAATCCAAAGGCAGTCTGCTGGCAGAAGTCCTCCTTCCTCGGAGGAAATAGTCTTTGTTCTATTAGAGCCTTCAACCGATTGGACGAGGCTCACCCACATCATGAGGAATAATTCATTTTACTCAAAGTCTACCGATTCATGTTAATCTCATCTAAACATACTTTTATAGCAACATCTGAATGGTGTTTGACCAAACATCTAGGCATCTAGCTTAGCCAAGCACGCACATAAAATTAACTATCACAAGGTGACCCCTTGTCAACTTGGCACACACACATCTCCTTAAACCATACATTTGCAGTACAAAATATGGGGCCCTGCTTCCCGCACAGGTTCCACAGGAACCAGCAGGACAGGAACACGCATGATGAGATCAGGATGAAGCCCTCCTTCTACATGGAAAGAGCAGACCTCAGGTGTGTGTATGTGTTGGGGGGTGGAGATCAGGATCTCTGGTGCTCTCAGTGCTCTGGGTAGGGATGTGGCAGGCAGAGAGTGCAGGGGTTTACCCACAACTCCTGGGATGAGGTGAGATTTCTAACGATAGAGTCTTGGTAGTGAGCTCCCCATCCCTAAGTGTGTGCAAATCTGAGGGGCACATATCCAGAGGTTTGTAGAGGAAATGTATGCCCTAGGGACAGTTAGGAGCTAGGGGAAATAGTCTGGTCTAAATAAGAGTCCACCCAGCAGCCCACGGGTGGTGGGGGTTTCTGCATCCTCCTCATTTCCTGTAGCATCAGAGACAGCCTATCCCACATCCCTTCTCTGTGTGTGTGTGGCTGGCAGTGCCCTGACACCTCGGTATGGGGTGGGCCTCACTTGAGGTCTGGGACGACTGGTTTGCTACAGTCATTGTAGTTCCAAATTCCACGTGACCCTCTGTGCCTTGAGCTTGGGCGTGCTGCCCATGACGAGAAGAATTAGAAGTTTCTTCTTTACTACCCTGTAACCTCCTGGGGGTTCTTGCTGATTGTACAAACTGAGATTGCCTGCCTTGTGGAGAGGCGAGATGGGGGTGTCCAACCCTGGATGTTTGTGATCTGGAGATCCGGGCCTGACTGTGGGGCCATCCTCTCACTTGAGGACCATCTGCTGGCCAGGAATGGGACTGAACACAGTGGGACAGGGTGTGTGGGGATAGCTAGGGCCCTCACCCATCCCCATTGTCTGATGGTAGATGCAGAGGATGGCTGAGATGGCCTCAATACCAGAATTTCTACTCCAGAAATTCCTGCATAAAAACAGTGCTGGCGAATGAGTCAGACACACAGAAAAACTCAAGGAGAAACAGAAACAGAGCCTATGAGAGAGGATCAAAAAAATATTGACTGGTGAATGAATGATGAATAATTCCTTGGACTGGGGAGGAGAGGATCTAAACAGAGATAAGCTCTGGCAGCTTGTGTTTATTTTGTTGATAAACTGGGAGAATGCGTCCAGGCTGAAGGATGGAGTTCCTGATATTTGTTGGACTGGAGAACCTAAAGGTCCTAGGTCCTGCCTCCAGCCAGGGCCTGGGCTGAGGACAGGGCCAAGGGAGGAGGAGAAAATCAGGGCGCCTTGTGGGGAGAATGCCCAGCCTCCCTGTCCCCACCCCACCCTCAGCCCCCCAGGCCTCTGCAGGGCCAGGTGGGGCAGGATAAACCTCATATGGCATCCTCATGGCAGGTCCCAGAGGAAGCCCCTGGGGCGATGTCACAGGAATGTTACATAGGACAAGGTCTGGGCGGTTCTTACTGAATACTCTTCTTGCTAAATGTTAAAAAGTAGCACTGTATTTCTCAGAGGTAGCTATAACCCCAGGAGATTGACAGGAACACAACAGGTTAAGTTCAGCCAACTGTAAAAGGGGAAATCAACATGTAATTAACCAAATAGTGTATATAAGCAATGGCTAAGCTTCTCTTCTTGGAGACAGAGCTTTGGTCGTGAATCTCCTGTCTCCTCTACTTCCTGCAAATAAAAACTACCTAACAACCACTTCTCTTTCTTGAATGAAACACCCCAAGCAGTGACCCCATTGAGTCTGGTAACAGGAACAGGCTGAGCGAGATCTGGGGAGATGAGTGAGCTCATAATGAGCTAGGGGAATGAATGGAGGTGGGATGGACAGCCCAGGACAGGTGGCCCCTGGGGACCTGTATGGGAATGGAGGGAGGAAGCTAGTGTGCAGATGGAGCTGCCACCGGGGTTATCTGCACCAGGTCATGGTGGGCTGGGAGCCCTCTGGAACATCACTGCCCATTAGTGTCTCAACTAATGGGATAGCCCGGGCACTAGTCCTGGGGGTGGGTACTGGGGAGTCCGAAAACCCCAGGATGAGCTGTCCTGGAGGTTTATCATGGGAAGACCCTAGGAGAGGGTCTTTGAGGGTAAGAAACAGGGGATGGCCCTGGGCATAAGAGGAATCATCACGAGATGGCCCTACTGTAGGCTGGAATTTGGGGGAGGGGCTGAGAAATGGGGTCCGGAGGTGCACTGTGGGACAGGCCATGCAGGAATATTTCAGGGGCAGGTGCACTGAGAGCAGAAGAGGCCATCCCAGGGCCTGGGAGTCTCAGAACATGGTGTTCTTTTGGAATATATATATAAGGGATGGGTTCTGGGAGACCTGGATGGAAGGAAGGAATCTGGGGAAACAAATCACCGCAGGAGGGCAGAGTTTTGGGGGAGGGTGGAACTTGAGGACAGTCTGTGGATACTGGAGTACCCTTCAGTGGGCCATTGTAGGGGAGACCCTTGTGGAGCAGAACATGGATCTTTGTAGTGGATGTGGGGTTTCAGCACTTATGAGATTCTGGGAGTTCTCAAAATATCAGGCTGTTGGATAACTTTGGATAATCAGACAGGGAAACCTACAAGGAGGTGGCTTGGGCATGTTCAGAATCAGGGATGTCTTGACAAGTGGATTTGGGGAAGTATGTTTGCCAGCATTAGGAATAGGGGACAAATTATAAGGGTGGACCTAAGGGGCTGGAACATTCATGGAAAGATTATGGGAGGGGGTTGCAGCACCCATGCAGGTTCCTTAAGAGGAACAGGTTATGGGAGCAGGGTGGAGGTCCTTGAGGCACATATCGAAGGAGTCAACTGGGGGGCTTAGAGCCCAGGAGAATCTTAGGGTGGGGCTATAGCAAAAGTTACAGATCATGGAGGTGAGATTGGGGGGTCTAAAATGTGGCAATGTCTTGGGGTGGGCTTGAGTAAGGCCCTAAGCTGAGTATGCCTTGGGGGGCACTGATCATGGGAGATGGGTTTGACAGGGTTACTCGGTCTATGTCCGGGTGTGTCCAGGAGTGGACTGGAATGGCCCTGGCGGAAGGCAGGACAGAGCTGGCTGGGTAGCAGAAGTTTACTGTCCCCATCCCACCCCACGTCCCCCTGCCCCGCATCAATAGCATCTGCGGTACACGATGTGTGGCCCCTGCTCCTCGTACTGTTCCCGCAGGACCCAGCAGGACTGAAAGGCACGCAGCGAAGCCAGGATGGAGCCCCCGATCCACACAGAGAAGTTACGGGTGGGCTGGGCCGCCACCACCACGTGCTCCTCAGGGGGCAGACTCCGCAGCAGCTCTGCCCGGAAGCGGCCCTCGAACCCCACAAAAAGCGAGGAGCCCCCGCAGAGCAGCACGTTCTGGGCCACATCTGCCCGCACCTCCGAGGGCACCTTGTGAAGACTCTGTTTGGCCATGATGGGTACACCCACGGGCGACAGCCCTGGCATCTCCGGGGGGCTGAACAGCAGTTCTGGGCACTGGAACAGCTCCTTACCCAGCGTGACCGTCCGGCCGTCGGGCAGCTTCAGGCTCTGCCGGTACTCCTGCTCCGGCCGGGCCTGCTCCTTCTGGAAGTCGGGGGCCACGTAGCAATAGCGGTGCTTGATGTTCTCCACGGTGTCCAAGTCCTGCTGCCCCAGCGGCAAGCCGGAGCCCAACAGCATCTCCGCTAGGAAGGCGGTCAGGTGAGTGCCCGCCAGGTCCAGGCGCTCCGTGGCATGGGGCAGATGGTAGCCCTGGAAGACGGGCACTGTGGAGGTGACCCCGTGGCCCGTGTCCACCACCAGCCCGCTGACCCGCCCGTGCGCATAGACAGACAGCACCGACTGGGAAGCCACGTACATGGCAGGGGAGCGCAGTGACTCGAAAGCCACCTCTACCAGCTTCTCTCGGTTGGTGGCGGGGCTGAAGGGCGGGTCCGAGAACAGCAGCGGGTGGTCCCCGGTGGCTATGCGGAGGTCGTGCTCCAGCATGTGGCGCCAGATCAGCTCGGCTGCATCCCAGTCCACCGTAATGCCATTCCGCACCGGCTGCACCAATGTCAGCTCTGGGCGCATGCGGGCGGCCTCGCCGATGAACGTCTCCAGCACCGGCTGCCCACTGGTGGCCGGCTTCTTGGGCTGGCAGCCCACGATGGTGGCCACGGTGTAGGTGGGCCGGGCCTGCCCTGCGAAGCCCACCTTACAGGTACCTGTGCCCATGTCGATGACCACCGCACTGTTCTTTGGTAGCAACCTGTCACCCACCATGCTGGGGCTATCCTGCTGCAGTGTCTTGTTCACCTGTATTGAGCTGGGCATCAGGCCGGGCCTGGGGACCTCTGGCCGGCACTGGGGCAGCCAGAAGTTGGAGTCGTAAGCATCCATGGCTTCAGGTGGCTGGTGGGTTGCTGGGCAAGGCTGACCTCTTTACTCTAGAGGACGGGCGTGTGGGGAGAAAAGGTTGAGCCTGGGCCACAGGCGGGCATAGGGCTAGACAGGGAGAGGGGGCCATTCTATGACATCAGCCTGCCTGCTGCCCCCTTCAGAAGACTTCACAATGCAGGCTGGGGCGGGGGCCCCTCCCTCCCCCAGAAAGCTCCCAGAGTACTCATTTATGCTGCATTTCCCACGACGTGCCAAATTTGGAGGAAGACGAGGATAGATGCCCAGGCAGCACCTCTGTCCTCCAGAACCCAGGAAGGCCCAGGAATCTTCTTGCTGTCTTGTTTTGAAGTTACTTAAAGTGTGGTACTGAGAGCTGGTCACTATGAAAATATTGATCCTTAGAATACTCAGAGGTGGCTGGCTACAGTGGCTTTCTGGTTTCCAAGAGGATACAGAAGCCATCCAGGGGTAGGGGGCAAGGAGAGACACAAACACCCCTGCACTAGGTTCTTTGACTCTTCTGCCCTTCCAGTTGCCTGGAACTGCCTTTGTGCCCCATTCCTGCAGATCGGAAATTTACCTCTTTAAATTTGGTTGGGACAACTCCTCCTCCTGAAAGACTTCTCTGATTGCCCCTCCTGTGCTGAATGTGTCACGGTGATGTCAAAGTGGGAAAGAATTTACTAATTGCGTGTATAGATTTATTACCTTGGCCAGAGAGTGAGGTTGAGTTTTTATTAAATTAATTAATAAAATATTTGTTTGTGGTCTAATACATGTTTTTGGAAATGTTCATTTACTCAGCTACTTATTGAGTGTCCAAGCACTCCCCTATGTCCATTGACACAGAACCTTTTGTGAGTTTAAGATGTACAATGTATCGATTCGATACCATGTATGTTACAAAATGATAACACTATAGTTAGCTAACACCTCCATCACCTCACATCATTACCATTTCTTTTCGTGGTGAGAGCATTTAAGATCTTCTCTCAGCAACTTTGAAGTATATAATACAGTATCATTAACTAGAATCACCATGCTGTACGTTAGATCCCCAGAAATTATTCATCTTATAACTGTAAGTTTGTGCCCTTTGACCAACATCTCCCATTTGCCCCCACCTCCCAGCCCTTGGTAACCACCATTCTCTTCTGTTTCTATGAGTTTGGCTTTTTTCGATTCCACACATTAGTGGGATCATACAGTACTTGTCTTTCCCTCTCTGATTTATTTCACTTACCATAACGCACTTAAAGTTCATCCATGCTGTGACGTGTGTCAGAATTTTCTTCCTTTTTAAGGCTGATTAATATTCCAGTGTATGGATGGACCACATTGTGTTGATCCATTTATCTACCGATGGACACTTGGGTTGCTTCCACCTCTTGGCTATTGTGCATAACGCTGCTGTGAACATGAGTGTATTAATATCTCTTTGGAACCCTTTCAACTGTCTTGGGTATAAACCTAGAAGCAGAATTGCTAGATCATATGGTAATTATGGTTTTAATTTTTCGAGGGATCGTCGTACTGTTTTCCATAACGGCAATGCCAGTTTACATTCTTGCTAGCAATGTAGAGGACTCTCCTTTCTCCACATTTTCATCGACACTTGTTATTTTCTGTATTTTAAAAAACCTAGCCATCCCGATGAGAGCGAGGTTGTAACAGAACTTTAAGCAGCAGCACATTAGAAAGACATATTTGGCTCAGATGGACTATTCTACAAAGAACTGGACAGACTGTGTTCAGGGTCCAGCCTTTGGTGCCGATAACGATCCGACTGTGTGCAGAAGGCAGGTGTCTCCCACTGCTCCGTTTTGTGCAGAACACCTGCAGGATGAACCTTTGACCCCATGAGTGTTTTGGTGAATTTAGATTACAGCCACTCAAAACAATAATAAACATTTTTTCCTCTTTAAAGAATCATCATGGTGAGTCAAGGTGGCTTGGAATGCAGATTAAGTAAATTCTCACTGCAATTTAATGACAGAAATGGGTACCACGTCCTTTTTTTTTAATGGGGAAATAGAGGCTCAGAGAGGTGCAGTGACTTGCTCAAAGTCACACAGCTGGGATAGAGGCAGAAGAAGGATATGAATCCAGGCCTCTGAGATATTTCAGTGACTGACCGTGGGCCTGAGAAAGTGTGAGGTCTAGATCCGTCGGAAACAGTGGGAATGGAGGCTGAGGCTCTCTGAGCCTCCGTTTCTCAATTGGCAAATCGTAAGTAATAATGGCACTGACTTCAAAGGGCAGCTGTGAGGATGGACGAGTTATTTGTGAAGTGTTTAGATCAGCGGATGGTACAGAGTAGGTTTTCTATGAGAGTTTGTTACCTAAAGTACAGATAGCGTAGTCTTTGGTGTGTGTGTGCGAGAGAGAGCACGTGATAACTAGAAACATCCGAGCAATAGCTTTGAATTAGGGACTTAAATGGGCAATCCTCTTGAAAGGACGCTTCTTGCAAAGACATCAATCAGACGTCAGGTATGTGCAGCCAACTCATCTGAAGCAATCCTATATCAGCACCTCTTTCCACCAGCATCTGAGGTCGCTTGGTGACGAGATGTACAGCCTCCCGCCAGCAGGGGGCATCCAAGACCATCAGTTTCTTTTCCTTCCTTCAGTAACTCCTTTGTTCTCTTGCTAAGGAGTTCACGACTTTGGTTGAAAAATAGTATCACCAGGGGAACTTAGAAAAACAATCTCCACATCCAGGCCACACCCAAGACTGATTGAATTTGAATCTCTGCAGATGGAGGCCAAGCAGTGGTGATTTTCAAAGCCCCCAGGAGATCTCAATGTGCAGCAAATGGAGATCCAAATCGTCAAAATACTCACATTCTTAATTCCTCCCATCATCAGAACGGACAGTGAAATGGTGGTTCTGAGGCATTTCTCATAGACCAACTAGTTCTCATGCTTGAACGTGTATGAGAACCTCCAGGAGGGTTCGTTAAAACACATCCTGGTTCGGCAGGTTCAGGGTAGAGCCCAAGAATCTGCGTTTCTCACAAGCTCCCAGATGACGCCGATGGTGTGGTCAGTGGACTCCACTTGGAGCAGCATTGTCTGTAGCCTTGCAGACATCCAAGAGATGACAGGAAAAACCCAGGAAAGCTAAAACTACAGGACTGAATTATTTTGTTTCTAAATGAATTTTTTAATTTCAAAAATTTTAAATTACAAAAT
>NW_011889277.1:332014-334841 GCF_000151845.1 Pteropus vampyrus | reverse complement strand
ATGAGTGTTTTGGTGAATTTAGATTACAGCCACTCAAAACAATAATAAACATTTTTTCCTCTTTAAAGAATCATCATGGTGAGTCAAGGTGGCTTGGAATGCAGATTAAGTAAATTCTCACTGCAATTTAATGACAGAAATGGGTACCACGTCCTTTTTTTTTAATGGGGAAATAGAGGCTCAGAGAGGTGCAGTGACTTGCTCAAAGTCACACAGCTGGGATAGAGGCAGAAGAAGGATATGAATCCAGGCCTCTGAGATATTTCAGTGACTGACCGTGGGCCTGAGAAAGTGTGAGGTCTAGATCCGTCGGAAACAGTGGGAATGGAGGCTGAGGCTCTCTGAGCCTCCGTTTCTCAATTGGCAAATCGTAAGTAATAATGGCACTGACTTCAAAGGGCAGCTGTGAGGATGGACGAGTTATTTGTGAAGTGTTTAGATCAGCGGATGGTACAGAGTAGGTTTTCTATGAGAGTTTGTTACCTAAAGTACAGATAGCGTAGTCTTTGGTGTGTGTGTGCGAGAGAGAGCACGTGATAACTAGAAACATCCGAGCAATAGCTTTGAATTAGGGACTTAAATGGGCAATCCTCTTGAAAGGACGCTTCTTGCAAAGACATCAATCAGACGTCAGGTATGTGCAGCCAACTCATCTGAAGCAATCCTATATCAGCACCTCTTTCCACCAGCATCTGAGGTCGCTTGGTGACGAGATGTACAGCCTCCCGCCAGCAGGGGGCATCCAAGACCATCAGTTTCTTTTCCTTCCTTCAGTAACTCCTTTGTTCTCTTGCTAAGGAGTTCACGACTTTGGTTGAAAAATAGTATCACCAGGGGAACTTAGAAAAACAATCTCCACATCCAGGCCACACCCAAGACTGATTGAATTTGAATCTCTGCAGATGGAGGCCAAGCAGTGGTGATTTTCAAAGCCCCCAGGAGATCTCAATGTGCAGCAAATGGAGATCCAAATCGTCAAAATACTCACATTCTTAATTCCTCCCATCATCAGAACGGACAGTGAAATGGTGGTTCTGAGGCATTTCTCATAGACCAACTAGTTCTCATGCTTAAATGTGTATGAGAACCTCCAGGAGGGTTCGTTAAAACACATCCTGGTTCGGCAGGTTCAGGGTAGAGCCCAAGAATCTGCGTTTCTCACAAGCTCCCAGATGACGCCGATGGTGTGGTCAGTGGACTCCACTTGGAGCAGCATTGTCTGTAGCCTTGCAGACATCCAAGAGATGACAGGAAAAACCCAGGAAAGCTAAAACTACAGGACTGAATTATTTTGTTTCTAAATGAATTTTTTAATTTCAAAAATTTTAAATTACAAAATATTTCAGGCTTACACAAAATTCACACACACACACACACACACACACACACATACACACAAACACATACACACAGAGTCAAAGCATCAAAAATACAGAAAAAATTACAATAGCCAAGATACGGAAACTATCTAAGTGTCTTTCAGTAGATGAATCAGTAGAGATGATGTGTATAAGACAGTGAACTACCTTTCAGCCATGAAAAAAGAGATCGTCGCATTTGTAACAACAAGAACGAACCTTGAGGGCATTATGGTGAACTATGTCAGACTGTGTGAAGGCATTTATATGTAAAATCTTACAAAGCTGGGGAACAAATAGGAATGTCGTATTAATCATATCTTTTTATTCGGTAATTTTGATGCTCTGACATCTGGCTGACCTGGAAGAGGCTGTCCTTTCCAGAGTTTGCTAATTCCTAGAGACAGCGAACAACTCCCCTGGGAGGGCTCCTTTCATGTGCGAACCAACCAATCCAGGGCTCCCATCCCCAGCCACCTCCGTTATGGAGCTCTCACACTCAGGGCCACTGTCCCTCTGCCCTGACCACCCCAGGATCAGATGCCAGACAACCAGCGCTAGACCCTAAGCCCCAGAGGCCACTGTAATTATTTAACTAATCAGTCCCAAGCCTGCTTACCTGCCTCACCCTTTTCCCCTGTGAAAACCATAATAAACATTCTTGCACAAATTTCCCAACCACTTGGTCGCTGGACCAACCCTGGTGCCTCCCCGTGTGCCCACGAGGAGGCCCCTCCTCTTGGGAACTGTGAGAAACAAAGTATCTTTTCAGTGGCAGTCATCTCTTGACCTGTTAGCCTCACCATTCCTGAATAAAATAAACTTTTATTTTAAAACAGACTCCTTCACTCATTCTTCTCACTTGGAACTCTCAATGGGGCTGGATTGTCCAGCATTTTTCAGTCATCCATGCCAATACTCCCTCTGCCTCTCCAGTGGTTAGTTAATAACTGAGCATAACTTATCGGCTATCGCTTAAGTGTTTGCTTTATTTGGAAAACCTTCGTTGGCTGCTTGTGATTTCTTGTCCTTAGGTTTTAATTTCTCTTTTTTTTTTAATACATATATTTTTCAATTACAGCTGCCATTACAATAGCTTGCTTTGCTTCTGCATCTTCTCTATAAATCCTCTCCTAGCTCTTGCTGGTGAAGAGGTCCTAGCCATTTCCAATTTGGCATTGACTGATACAAATAGATTTTTGCTCCAATACGTTCTTAATATTAAAAAAAAAAAACTGAACATAATTGTGTTCTCATGCTCTTCTGGGGCAATTTTTAGATGGAAGGCCTCTGATTCTCAGTACAGTTCATTTTCTCTTCCATGGAAAGGGAAGCCAGAAGAGATGTCTCACGTGACACTTTCCCTCCAGAACTTCCATCCCTTGACTATTGGGTCATCACTACTTGGGTGAAAAAGGTGCTGGGCTAAGCAGGGAGTGACCCATTCCAGGGAGGTGTTTTCAGGAGTC
>NW_011889277.1:327596-331204 GCF_000151845.1 Pteropus vampyrus | reverse complement strand
ATTTCTTGTCCTTAGGTTTTAATTTCTTTTTTTTTTTTAATACATATATTTTTCAATTACAGCTGCCATTACAATAGCTTGCTTTGCTTCTGCATTGACTGATACAAATAGATTTTTGCTCCAATACGTTCTTAATATTAAAAAAAAAAAAACTGAACATAATTGTGTTCTCACGCTCTTCTGGGGCAATTTTTAGATGGAAGGCCCCTGATTCTCAGTACAGTTCATTTTCTCTTCCATGGAAGGGGAAGCCAGAAGAGATGTCTCACGTGACACTTTCCCTCCAGAACGTCCATCCCTTGACTATTGGGTCATCACTACTTGGGTGAAAAAGGTGCTGGGCTAAGCAGGGAGTGACCCATTCCAGGGAGGTGTTTTCAGGAGTCACTGTGGCATGGGAGTGCGGAGGGGCGTCTCTCCCTGGATCTGCTCACCGCCTGGCTGAGTGGACTCAGAGCGGGGTAGGGAAGAATCGGAGGGAGACCGTCTTTCACCTTTGATCTGTGAGGACGGGAAGCACTAGGCAGTGCTAGGGCCGGTTTTCCCAGCCTGCAGACCACACATCAGGATAGTTTACATCATCTTTTTTCTTTAAGTCCATAGCAGTGTGCATTTTGGGTGAGGCAGGCTCTCCAGACACATCATCACACAGAGCTGTATGCAGGTGCTGCTGGTATCAACAGTGGGATTTGGGCAGGTGTGATGGTGAGAGATGAGTCTTTCTCTTTTCTCTTTTTTTGAAATCCAAACTCTCCCAGCTTATGTAAATCTCCTCTCCAGACTTTCAATCACACAAAGTATTTTATCAGTTTAATCTTGACCAGACTTCTATTGGAACCTCTGACCTGCGTCAGGCTGAACTAGCTGAACAGCTATCATCCTACAATCCCCCTTACCACGTCCTAGGGATTCACGTTTAGCTTGGGTCCTCTGTTTCCCAGAATCCATATCTTCTCTTCAGCTAGACGTCCCAAGTATGTGGCACACATGACCCTGAGAAAGAGTACAATGGGGACAGGTGTTTTGAAAACCATCAGGTTTCTAAAAATGTCTCTACGCTATTTTTATACCTAAAAAGTTATTTGACCAGCTGTAGAATTCCAGGTAGCAATTAACGTTCCCTGAGTACTCGGACGAGATCGCTCCATTGCCTTCTAGTATTTGTTTTTCTCTTTGAAAAGTTCAAGGCCATTCTCGCTCTTGATTTTTGTGGGGAACCTGTTTGATCTCTCTGGAGGTGTATAGGATATATACTTTTTGTTTATTCTGCTGAGCACTTTTCGGTCTTGAAAATCACAACTTTCATTCTAGAAAATTTATTACATTATTCCCTCGAAGTTTCCTGTTTTTTCCCTCCCGTATTTCCATACTTCTGAAATGCCTACTGTTATGATGTTGGGCCATCTGGATTGATTCTCTGATTTATTTATCATTTCTCTACTATTTCCTCCTTGTTCTTTGTTTGTTGTTGTTCTTTTGTGATGTTTTCCAAAGTTTTATATTTCAACCCTTCTTTTCAGTTTTTCATTTCTCCTATCGTGAAAATAATTCTAAGAGATACATTTTTTCTTGAAGAAGAAAAATCTTTTACTTCATGGATACTTTTTTTAGTTATATCTCTGAGTTGCCTTCAGTTATGGCTCTAACATTTCTAAGAGTTTCTTTTTAATTTCTTCTACTCTCATAGTCTGCTTCGTCCGAAGTGCTTTTACTTTCCTGTTGTCCTCTTAGTAAATATGTACATTATTAATTTGTATTTTAAAGACAATAGGAAATTGTCAAAGTCGTGGGATTATTCAGTTTTGGCCCCCACAGGCACAGACTGAATCTTTCTTACTCATAATGAATTGTTCTTTTTGTGCAATATTCCAAACGATTCCAATATCACATTTCATTAAAGACCTGTTACACCCATGATTCAAGTAAGATATAGACTTCTAGATCTTTATATCTATTTTTACGTTGCATATTAACTCACATATGCACATAAGGAACTAACACATTTTCCTTCCATTTCTAGATGTTTAAAATGTGATGTTTAAAGTGTTTAAAACTTGACTCATGAAAACCAGCATGTTGCTTGAGGGATCATGATATCAAGAGAGACTGTTTTCAGCATAGTGAATCGAACAATAAGTCTTTGCCTGTTGAACTTCGTTTGTCTGTTTGATTAAGCTCATTGTATTATTTAAATCCTCTATCATTACTCGGGTTTATCTGATGAATTTATCAGTCTCTGAGAATAACGTGTTCAAAATAATAGCATATTAATAGGATTTATATCTTTCCTAAAGATAAGTTATTTGATGGGAATTTCTCTCCTGCATCCTCCCATGTGGCACTCATCTGAGATTTTAGTCAGAATGTTTTAATGTCTTGTTTTTAAAATCACACTAATGTAGATTACTGATTTTTTTTTCCTTTATGGCTCACGTAATGTTTTTCTAGGTTCATATTTCTGCCTCCCGATGTGTAGTCTGTTCTGGTTCCTTCATTGAAGGCCTGCGGGAGGTCAGGTTTGGGTCTGTCTGTGTGTTGGAAAATGTCTTTACCAGTGTGGGAGTAACCTCCGGTTAGAGAACGGGGGTGGAGTCAGGGAACAGGCTCCATTGGAGGGATTTGGGGGCATTAGGCTGAATCAGGTGCACCCTTCCTATGGGCTGAGTTTCCTCACACCTCCCGCCCCTACCTCGCAGACCCTGCCCTTTGTGGACCAGAACCAACCAATTACCGCAGACCTTGATGACACACTCCCGGGCCTCACCCCCATTGACAAAACCTGGAGGATTTCCCACCTCCCCAAGTCTCATTCTGTCCCTGAACCCTTCCACCCCCCTCAGGCCACAGTTACATTTGCTCCCAAACAACCCATGTGAGGGCCCAGCTTTGGGACTGACACTTCTCCCTCAGGAGAGGTAAAGGATCTGTGGGCCAACAGTTTGGATCGACCGGTAAGAGGACCTCGATGAGGGTTTGCCTACGGCGAGGGGACAGAAGAGCTTTGCTATGTATGGTCATCGGTGTCTAAGGAGCCCCGTGAATCCAGAACGGGATTGAAGGTCGGCGTTGCAGGAGAGAGCAGGTCAGTCGGGTGTGTGCATGATGCAGGATGCCTTGTGTGTAGGTTGTGTCTGTGGGTGGGGGTGAGTGGGTGGCACTAGGGGAGAGAACCCCAGTCCCCCATGAGGTTGGGCACTTTGCGCTCGAGGACAGGAAGAGGCACCGGGCCGTAGGGAGAACCAGGTGTTGTGGAGGTTGTGTCCACCTTTCAGGGGGCCTGTCTGGGTTTGCTCCCACTCCCGGTCCATTTCCCCTCAGCCCCATTTGGAAGCGGTCGCCCCTGTCTGCAGAAGAGGAGCTTGTCGAATGTGATCTTAGCGTCCCTTTGTCCACTCAGAAAGAAAGGCAGCACTTCCCTCTCTGTCTCCTGTTGTTCTTCTCTCTCTGAGAGCCCATCAGTACATGAGATGCGTGGACACAGGTTTCATGTTCGGGGCATCTCAGCATCTTTCTCTGTGTCCTCAGGCCCAAAGAGACTTCCCACCTTCCTTCTCATGTGAAAGAGCCGACTGTTTCTTACAGACACCATCCCTGGCTTTCTTCCTACA
>NW_011889277.1:322743-325232 GCF_000151845.1 Pteropus vampyrus | reverse complement strand
AGAGAAGAATGTATAATCAGCTATTTTGGGATGGAAGGCTCTGTAAATGTCAATTATGTCCTGTGGGTCTAATGTATAATTTAAGGATGCTATTTCCTTATTGATTTTCTGTTTGGATGATCTGTCCATATCCGACAGTGAGGTATTTAGGTCCCATAGTACGATAGTGTTTTGGTCTGTTTCTCCCTTTAGTTCTGTTAGTAATTGCTCTACTTATTTCGGGGCTCCCTGATTGGGATATTAATAAGTGTTACGTCTTCTTGGTGCATGATTCTCTTTATCATTATGAAGTGTCCCTCAGTACATTTCTTTGCCTTTTTTATTTTGAAGTCTATTTTGTCCAATATTAGTACCACTACTCCACTTTTCTCTAAATGCCATTTGCTTGAAATATCATTTCCCACACTTTCACTTTGAGTCTATATTTGTATTTGGAACTGAGATGTGTCTCCTGGAGGCAGCATATGGTTGGGTTTTGTTTTTTGATCCAATCTGCAACTCTGTGCCTTTTTATTGGTGAGTTCTGTCCATGTACAGTTTGGGTGATTATTGAGATATGAGGTCTTCTTATAGCCATTTTATATTTTGCTTTCTGGGAGCTCGGTGTTTTCATTGCTTCCTTGTCCTTGTATGTATGTTTCCTTATTTTAGTTGGCTTTTGTGGGTTTCTTTCTGTTTTACATTATACACTTCAGTTACGAATCTTTGATGTGTGGTTACCATTAGGAATATGTATATGCAGTCATCCATTTTCTTCTGCACGTGCCATATCTCCATTCCCCTTTGTGAATTCAGATCTTTGAGTCCTTCCTTTTCCAGTCATTGTCTTAATTTGTCCCTATATATGCTAAACGTTCATTACTATCTTGCTATAGCAAATCTCTTCTTATCGTTTAAGTTTATAATGACCTGTTCTTAGTAAGGGTTGCACTCCTCTGCTTCTATTTGCCTGATAGTCACCTTACTTCTAATTATGTATTATTTTTAAATTTTGTTTTAGGTGAGCTGATGACCCCTTTCAGTATTTCCTGTAATACAGGTCTCGTAGTGAAGAATTCCCTCAATTTTTGTACCTCTGACAAGGTTTTTATTTCTCTTTCATATCTCAAGGAGAGCTTAGCAGGATACATTATTCTTGGCTGGTAGTTCCTTTCACTTAATAGTTTAAATATTTGATTCCACTCCTTTCTGGCTTGTAAGGTTTGTGCTGAGAAGTCCGAGGATAATCTAATGGGTTTTCTTTTATGGGTTATCATCTTCTTTTTCCTGGCTGCCCTGAGCATTCTGTCTTTGTCATTGATTTTTGCTAATTTTAATATAACGTGTCTTGGTGAAGGCCTTTTGGGTTGAGATAATTGGGTGTTCTGTTGACTTCTTGAATTCCAAGCTTCAGCTCATTCCTTAGATTTGGGAAGTTCTCGTCAATTATTTGTCTGAAAATGCTTTCTAGTCGCTGCTCCTTTTCCTCGCCTTAGATAATGCCCATGATTCTTATGTTTCCTCTCCTGATGGTATCAGCTAGTTCTTGTATTTTTCTTTCATTATTTTTCATTCTTTGGTTTCTTCTGTCTTCTGATTTATTTCTAGATTTCCGTTTTCAATATCACTGATCCTTTCCTCTATTTGATCAACTCTATTTCCCAAGCTTGTTATTTCATTTTTCAACTTTTGTAGTATGTTTTTTTTTTTTAATCTCCAGAAGTTCTATTCTGTTCTTTTTGAGGGTTTCAGTCTCCTTGCTAAATAACTCATTTTCCTGATCTTGTTGTTTTTTCAATTCCTGAAATTATTGATATGACTCATTTTGGAACTCACTGAGTTTTTTCAGAAGTAACATCCTGAATTCTCTGTCATTTAAGTTGCATATTTGTATGTCTATAAGCTTATTTTCTGGAGATTTTTCTCTGTCTTTCTGAGATGCCCGGTCACCTTGGTTGTTCATGGTGATTAATGGACTATTACTCTGTCTGGGCATTAATGGAAGTGTATTCTGGTTTTTTTTCCATAAGGAAGTTTTATTATGTAAAGGTCTCTCTTTAGCCTGTTGCAAAGACGGTGTTTTTCTTCTGGTTTCCAGTAGGTAGCGTCTAAGCCTCTTGGATCCCGGCCTTATATAAAGCCTTAATAATGCCTTTTTTTCCCCTTATAGATGGTTAATCATGTTTGCTACTCCCAGTCTTGGTCCCTGTCAGTGTTAGCATCAGTTTCAGTAGCATTTGCTCAGATTCCCCTGGGGCTCCATGGTGTTCATTCTTGGAGGACATAAGGGGAGGGACCCTCTGGGTTGGGGGATTGGGGCTGCATCTCAGCTTCAGTTTTGCGACAATGGCTGGTAAAAATCAACTGTTGTTCTCTGCCGTCCCCGCTTCTCTACCGTACCTGCTTCTCTACTTTCTGCCCTGATGACTGGGCACTGCCGCCAGCCGCATGGAGCTCACAGCTCTCTCAAGCAAGGCTGTTCAGGGAACTCACCGCTCCTTCTCCCCTCC
>NW_011889277.1:317286-322693 GCF_000151845.1 Pteropus vampyrus | reverse complement strand
TATCTCCATTCCCCTTTGTGAATTCAGATCTTTGAGTCCTTCCTTTTCCAGTCATTGTCTTAATTTGTCCCTATATATGCTAAACGTTCATTACTATCTTGCTATAGCAAATCTCTTCTTATCGTTTAAGTTTATAATGACCTGTTCTTAGTAAGGGTTGCACTCCTCTGCTTCTATTTGCCTGATAGTCACCTTACTTCTAATTATGTATTATTTTTAAATTTTGTTTTAGGTGAGCTGATGACCCCTTTCAGTATTTCCTGTAATACAGGTCTCGTAGTGAAGAATTCCCTCAATTTTTGTACCTCTGACAAGGTTTTTATTTCTCTTTCATATCTCAAGGAGAGCTTAGCAGGATACATTATTCTTGGCTGGTAGTTCCTTTCACTTAATAGTTTAAATATTTGATTCCACTCCTTTCTGGCTTGTAAGGTTTGTGCTGAGAAGTCCGAGGATAATCTAATGGGTTTTCTTTTATGGGTTATCATCTTCTTTTTCCTGGCTGCCCTGAGCATTCTGTCTTTGTCATTGATTTTTGCTAATTTTAATATAACGTGTCTTGGTGAAGGCCTTTTGGGTTGAGATAATTGGGTGTTCTGTTGACTTCTTGAATTCCAAGCTTCAGCTCATTCCTTAGATTTGGGAAGTTCTCGTCAATTATTTGTCTGAAAATGCTTTCTAGTCGCTGCTCCTTTTCCTCGCCTTAGATAATGCCCATGATTCTTATGTTTCCTCTCCTGATGGTATCAGCTAGTTCTTGTATTTTTCTTTCATTATTTTTCATTCTTTGGTTTCTTCTGTCTTCTGATTTATTTCTAGATTTCCGTTTTCAATATCACTGATCCTTTCCTCTATTTGATCAACTCTATTTCCCAAGCTTGTTATTTCATTTTTCAACTTTTGTAGTATGTTTTTTTTTTTTAATCTCCAGAAGTTCTATTCTGTTCTTTTTGAGGGTTTCAGTCTCCTTGCTAAATAACTCATTTTCCTGATCTTGTTGTTTTTTCAATTCCTGAAATTATTGATATGACTCATTTTGGAACTCACTGAGTTTTTTCAGAAGTAACATCCTGAATTCTCTGTCATTTAAGTTGCATATTTGTATGTCTATAAGCTTATTTTCTGGAGATTTTTCTCTGTCTTTCTGAGATGCCCGGTCACCTTGGTTGTTCATGGTGATTAATGGACTATTACTCTGTCTGGGCATTAATGGAAGTGTATTCTGGTTTTTTTTCCATAAGGAAGTTTTATTATGTAAAGGTCTCTCTTTAGCCTGTTGCAAAGACGGTGTTTTTCTTCTGGTTTCCAGTAGGTAGCGTCTAAGCCTCTTGGATCCCGGCCTTATATAAAGCCTTAATAATGCCTTTTTTTCCCCTTATAGATGGTTAATCATGTTTGCTACTCCCAGTCTTGGTCCCTGTCAGTGTTAGCATCAGTTTCAGTAGCATTTGCTCAGATTCCCCTGGGGCTCCATGGTGTTCATTCTTGGAGGACATAAGGGGAGGGACCCTCTGGGTTGGGGGATTGGGGCTGCATCTCAGCTTCAGTTTTGCGACAATGGCTGGTAAAAATCAACTGTTGTTCTCTGCCGTCCCCGCTTCTCTACCGTACCTGCTTCTCTACTTTCTGCCCTGATGACTGGGCACTGCCGCCAGCCGCATGGAGCTCACAGCTCTCTCAAGCAAGGCTGTTCAGGGAACTCACCGCTCCTTCTCCCCTCCCCCTCCTCCTGCAAGAAGCTCCAGCTGCGAGAGGCAGCTTCTTTGTTTTTCCAGTCCACCACCCCATACCCGGGATTCCAACCTGTGGTAGCTCTTATGTGAAGATCCCACGCTCAGATGTGCTAGTGTGCAGTTTGGGTGTTTTTTTGTTGTTGAGTTTTAGATGTTCAGCTTATTGTTGTTTCAAGGGGAGAGATCTGGGGATTTCTCTCACTCTGACATGTTACTCCAAACTCTTAAGAATCTTTTAAAGAGCAGGAATTTGTAACTTTGTAAAGTTGAATTTATCATTTTTTTCTTTATGCATCATGCTTTTTTCAAATGTAAAAAATCTTTGCCTAGCCAAAGATTGCAGAGGTATTAACCACATTTTTCTAAACCTTTTTTTAATATTATGCAAGATGTGAATTCAACCTCATGTTCTTACATGTGGATACCAAACATTATGCATCACTCGTTTAAAAGACTATCCTTTCTCTAATGTATTGAGTTGGGGTTTTTTGCACATATTGTGTAATTTAGTTGACAATATTGAGGTGGATCTATTTCTGGACTGTATTTTATTCTTTTGATGTATATACCTATTTTTATATATGTAGCACAGAATTTTGATAGTGTAGCTTTATAATAAGATTTGAAATTACATAGTATAAATGCTTCAACATTTTTATTTTTCAGTTGTTTTGTTTATGGTATCAGGTGTTATGTCTTTAACCCATTTCAAGTTAATTTTGTGAGTGGCGTAAAATAGTGGTCCAATTTCATTTTTCTGCATTCTTTATCTACTTTTCTAACAGAATTTATTACAAAATCTGTCCTCTCCCCATTGAATATTCTTTTCTTCCTTGTCAAATATTAGCTGACTGTACGTACAGGTTTATCTCTAGGTCGTCTATTCTGTCCTGTTAGTCTATGTGTCTGTTTTTATGTCAGTACCATGTTGTTTTAATTACTATAGCTTTGTGGTATAGTTTGGAATTAGTAAGTATGGTGCTTCTGGCTTTGTTTTTTCTTAGAACTGCTTTGACTAATTTGGGTTAGGATGGCTTTTGTCTATTTCTATAAAAAAATGACTGGAATTTTGATAGGGATTGTTTTGAATCTGGTGGCTTTGGGTAGTATGGACATTTTAACGATATTTATTCTTCCATTTCTTGAACATGGGATGCCTTTCTATATATTTTGTCTTCTTTAATTTCTTCCATCAAAGTCGTATAGTTTTAATTGTATAGATCTTTTACTTCCTTCATTAAATTTATTTCTAAGTATTTTTTTATGTTATTGTGAATGGGATAGTTTATTTCTTTTTCATGTGTTTTGTACTTATTATATAGAAGTGCAACTGATAGTTTTAAGTTGATTTTATATCTTGTAAATTTGATGAATTCATTAATACATTCTAAGAGTGTTTTAGGTTGAATCTTTAGAATTTTCTATATGTCAGATAATATCATCTGTAAATAACAGTTTTACTCTTTCTTTGATTTATATGACTTTCATTTCTTTATCTTGCTTGATTGCACTAGCTAGGACTTCCAATTCTATGACGAAGAGTGGTGAGGGTGGGCATACTTGTCTTGTTCCTTATCTTATAGAAAATTATTTCAAACTTTTACTATTAAGTATGATGTTAACTATGGCTTTCTCCTATATGGTCTTTATTATGTTGAAATATGGTTGTCTGTACAGAATTTGTTGAGGATTTTATTATGAAAGGATGTTGCATTTTGTCAAATATTGCATTTGTTGAGATGATCATATGAATTTATCTTTCATTCTATTACTGTGGTATATCATATTATTGATCCTTACTTTCCAGACATAAATCGCACTGGGTTATGATGTGTTTTTAGTTCTTTCAACATGTTGTTGAACTTGGTTTGTTAATATTTTGTTGAGAATTCATCAGAAACATTAGTATATAGTTTTCTTTTCTTGTATTGTTCATATCTGGCTTTGGTATGAGGGTAATTCTAGCCTTGTAGATGAATTTAGGAGTGTTCCCTCCTCTGAATCCTTTTTTGAGAATAATTATCATTAATTCCTCTATAATCTTTCTTAGAAGTCACCAATGAACCATCTGGTCCTGGGATTTTCTGTGTTGGGAAACTTGGTTAGTGGCTCAGTCTCCTTATTCATTATTGGTCTGATCAGATTTTTTCTTTCTCATGACTCAGTCTTAGTAGACTATATGTTTCTAGGAATTTTTCTACTTCTCTTCAAGATTTCTGGAGTTAAGAAATATTTTTAAAAACAAATAAAAATAAACCACACTGTGCTCTATGCTCTGATGTTTCATCTGTAAAATAGGATATTAATAGTGATGTTCAAAGAGTTTAGGGAGATGATTGTGGGAATCATTTAACTGTCTCCCTAGATTTGTACTTCTGGGGGACATTTGATAATGTCTGGAGATACTTTTGGTTGTCACAACTTTTAGGAGTTGGAGTACTGCAATATCTAGTGGGTAGAGGCCAAGATGCTGCTAAATATCCTACAATGAACAGGACAGCGACCCACAAAAAGAATTATCTGGCCCAGAATGTCAATAATGGCCTTACACCAAGAGCCCCGATGTCGGATGTATACTAAGTGTTCGCTGTGTGTTAGCCTTCAGAAATACATGTATAAGTAGTGTGCAGTTAGAGGCATGGTAGGTTGTAGGTGTGTCCTTTGTGAAGGATTAGGGGTGCGTCTTTTATGAGGAATTTAGTGCATATCTTCAAGTCGCTACATTTTGTTATTTTGTTCCTGATAAATATTGCATGAGACATTTGAGGCTCAGGAGGATAGAAAGGCCTGGAACAGAGCCTGGGAACCAGTAACCTGAGGGACAGTGGTTGTCTCAGGTGGGGAGCTGGAAAGGGCTCAGCCCTAGAGAACTATGAGTAAGAATCTACTTCACTGGGCCATGTCCTCTGGAGGTCTTGTTGTGTCCAGAATAACCAGACCCAACTTGAGTGCTCTTAACCAGGAGACAGTTTATTAGCCAGCGGCTGTCCTTGCAAAGGAGCAGCCCCGAAATGCCAAGATACAAGGTTTTTAAGCCTCAAATCCCATTCCTCATTCTGTCTTAAACATGAAGGTCCATCTTTCTCCTATTCACTACCTGTCAACCCACTGGTCAGGTGTGCAAGCGGGGAGTACAGAAGCAGAAAGCTTGTTATTAGAATGTTATGTTCCTATGGGTGATTGCCTATGTTCCCATGGGCAATAGCCAGTGTTCCCATGGGCGATGGCCAAACAGTAATTTTCAGCTTATATACAATTGATTATTTTTCAGGCCACGCAAGCAAGCAGGGTTACACAAGCTAAAATTGGCAGTTAGCGTATGAGCTCATTGTTACAAGTTTCATGATTAACAGAATGTGGTTAGGGGTTCCAGAAACTAGGCCTAAGTTATAGACTTCCTTTGTCCAGTTTCAGGTTTTAATTATTCTTTAACCCTTTCACATTTCAGCGGGCTATTACAGTCTCACTTGAGAAAGGTCGGCCTTCAGCCAGAACAGGAAGGGGTTAAGGGGTGAGTGATGCTGGTGTTCTTGAACAAGGCTCTGAGCTGCTGAAGGAAAGAAAAGTGAGCAAAAGGACTGATAGCGACAGGGGCAGATCTGGGATGAGGTGGGCAGGGCTGGCCCCATTTAGGAGGCAGGAAGAGGTGGGAGGGGCATGAGAGAGGTGGGGGT
>NW_011889277.1:314198-316745 GCF_000151845.1 Pteropus vampyrus | reverse complement strand
AGCCATCTCTCCATTGAGCTTTGCTTACTGAATGAACTTCACATCAGGCACGGTGCTCATTTCTGTGCAGTTGGGACCCAAGAACCTGACATTCCTCAGCTCCAGCAATAGGGGACTGACAGCAGTGGGCATGGCGGGGTGCGGGGCACAAGTGGGCAGTGCAGGAGTGAGGCGGGCAGGCTCCAACCAAGTGCTACAGCACCGTCTCTATGTTTTGAGCTTCACTGAGCCGGCAGGCTGCACGTCCTCCGTGTAGTGCAGTCGGTGACGGCAAAGTTAAGGGTGAATGTCACTAGAACAGGGATAGAGGCTGCAGCTACTTGGAGAGAGAAGACGGCACACACTGAGTCACTGCCGGAGCTGGATTGAGGGGAGCTAGGTGGGACAGTGTGAGTCTGGATCCACATCCCTGTAGTCTATCTCACATCTGGTGCAAGAGCTCAGTCTCTCTCTTTCCAGAAGGAGAAACTTTATTTTGAAAGACACTAATAATACTGATGATAATAATAATGACGATAAAAATATCAGCAATAATAACAGCTGGCGTGTGGAAAGCGCTTACTCTATGCTGCACTCTGTGCTAAGCACAGTCCATCAGGTATGTCATGGACTCCTCATGTGACCCCTGGAGGTGCATCTTTTTACTTACCCTCAACTGACAGAGAATAAAAATAAGTTTCAGAGAGGTTAAGTCGCTACCCCAAGGCCACACAGCTCTTTTAGGGAAGAAGCTCAGACTCTAGAGTTTGAATGATTTAGGGTTGAATCCTTCCCATCTGTTGGCTATGTGACCTCAGTAAAACACTGAGCCCCGCTCCACCCCAGGAACCAGTCTATGCCTCTCTTAAATGAAGAAATAGCAGGGTTTGAAGGTCATGAATATAAAACTGTGTTCCGTCATGTGGCAGACAATCAGTGGATGCTGCTGTCATGGCTTTGTTGCAAGTTTTGTTGTTATTACTCTAGTCTGCTCTCTCTGCTGATCCCTTTAGGCTATGCCCTTTTGTAATTAGTCCTGGATTTTCCCTTGACTATTTGCATTCTATTCTAGCAGGTGGAAGTTCAAAAACTATTCCAGAATGTACCGCTGAATCTGGTCTCACTAACTGACCCCCCCGCAACTTGGGTCACCTAAGGCCAACATGGTCATAACTTGGTCCCTGGCAGGTTACTTGGGGTAGATTATAAAAATGGCTGGCAGTTCTTCATCTCCCTTCATTTACACCCTTGCAATGTGGTGCTCCAGCCCCTTCCACCAAGGGATGAGAGCCTATTCATCCAGTTTTTGACTCTGGCTTGGCCACAACTTGCTTTGGCCAATGGGACAAGAGAACCGTGATGCAAGCAGAAGCTTGAAAAGGACTTGTACACCTAGGCTTGCCCTCTCTGGCTGCTAGAAACCCTAGGACCACCACGGGAACAAGTAGAGCTAGTCTGTTGGATGATGAGAGGCAGATGAAGGAGAACTGCATCACCCCACCCATCAGTCAGCATCCTCCAGAAGCAGAGTCACCGAGGTTACCTGCAGGTGGCTGCAGACACATGAAGAAGCCTCGTGCAGACTACATGAACTGCAGAGCTGGCACGTATACTCATGAGAAGTAAGAAATGATCATTTTAATCCAGTAGATTTGGAGGTGGTTGTCTTGCAGTAAAACCTAACTGATATAAAACCTTAACAAAAGCAAAAGGAGGGTCAAAATGAGCCTCTCCTTCAGTCTGGGATTGAAAACCTGGAGTTGGAGAGCTCTCCAAGCACAGGAATGGAGCTGGCCTGCTCTGTGACAAGGCCATGGCCCCCAAAATTTATCCTCCCCTCAGTGTGCTCTTGCCTTGACCTACCTGTGCATACTCTTGCCTTTCATTGTGAAGCAGGGGCGTGTAGGTGGGAAGGAAGGGGACTTGGAGAGAATGCTCTTACCTGCAGAGTTGGAGCCAGTGAGGTTCCTGAGGAGGATGTGGAAGTCACAGAAACTGGGGAGGAAGCATCAGAAATGAGAATGATGCAGCTTCACCTTGGAGATGCCAGAGACGGGGGACCTTGATGCCCAACCTGAGTCACAGATGTTGGGGGGATATAACCAGGGCCTATGGCTTCCTTCCCACCCGTGAGACCCTGGACAGAGGGAGGAAGGACCAGCTGCACCCAGAAAGCATGGTGGGGCCATGGTGCTGTCTGGGGTTTGGACACTTACCACTGGGGATGGAGGTCAAGGCTGGTTGGCGTAACCTGCAGAGAGGGGGTGAGAGCGAGGTGGGATGTTTGAAAGGGTTCGGGCAGTGGCGAAGGGGTTGGACCACTGGTGGAAGAGTAGGTGCCATCAAGAAGTTGTATCCCTTCCAGACAGAGCATTGTGCCTCCTTTAAACTTCCTCTGACTTTCCGCCTCTCTGTGTGTGATGTAGCCCTTGGCGGGGCAGGGGGACCTCACAAAGAGTGAGGAGTGAGGAGAGAGAAATCTAGAGGCAGACATGGTTGTATCCTCAGGCCAGAGGTCAGAGCATTGACAGAAGAATCTACCTGCAGATGCAGGAGGAAACCCCTGCC
>NW_011889277.1:311610-312668 GCF_000151845.1 Pteropus vampyrus | reverse complement strand
CTCTGAAGGCAAGACAAAGAGGGGGTCTCACCTTAGTGCGGTCAGTCTGCAGCCAGTGTAGAGAGAACCAATGCTGCTGTTGGTGATTAAGGGCCTGAGCTGAGGAGGAAGGAGCAGGTGGATGGAAATTAATGTAAAGGTAATCATCATTTAAAACACAGTATTTAAAACAACAGCTCCCTAATCATGTCATATCACATTTCGTTCTCAAAAGGATCCTTCAGGATAAGTGCTTTTACTGTCTCAGTATTACGGATGATGAAATTGTACCAAAAGACAAGATCACTACTCCAAAGTCACGTCACTTGTCAATGGCAATTCCAAGTTTTGAACCTGGAACTGTCTACCTCCTCGGCCCTCTATATCCTCCAAAAAATTGTACAAGGAGACTCAAAGAGGGTGGGGAGGAAGCTGGAAAAGAGAAGTAGCAGGGGGATCTCACCAGGTGTTGTATAACTGACTCTGTAGAGTTGAACTTTGCAGAGCCAGGACGCATGTCCTCCGTGAAGCGCAGGTTGATGATGGGGAAGTTGAGGGTGAAGGGCACCAGGACAGGGCCCTGGGGGAGGGGGCGCTGGGGGAGAGGGAGGAAAGGCCACGGCCCGAGTCAGCCTCAGACCAGATGTGGGGCTGAGGGTCACTGGCACACAACCCCTGCCTGCTCGGGGGACCCCATCATCTTAGAGATACAAGGTACCCAAGCCTGGGGCTTTTCACGAGTACCATTTCCTGTTCATCTGAGGCTGGAGATGGAGTGGGGTGGGGAGGGGAGGCAGCGGTATATTCTATTTTACATGTTTCTAATTCGGGCCACATGCAGAAACCCAAGGTGGTGGTGTCGGGTGTCACATAACCGAGCCAAAGAGGGTGCCTGTCTGTTAGCCTCTCAGCCCCTCGCTTCTTCACAGCAGGCTGGGATCCACGAGCTCAAAAGCCTGCCAGGACGAAACTCAAATCTTTATGTGTCCAGTTGTATCTAATGTAGCCCAAACAAGCTGATTTGAGCCATTTCGAGCCTGCTTGCTTCACATATCTTGTGAAAGGGCATCCACACCTGA
>NW_011889277.1:305549-310405 GCF_000151845.1 Pteropus vampyrus | reverse complement strand
GGATCCACCTGAGTTCTGACTTTCTGGCCGATTTCACATAATCCTCCCTCCGAGCTTCTTCATGGTTAACTCATTAGTTTCAATCCTGTGGTGACCACTTCCACAAGCAAATACCAGGCTTCTTTCAAGGTTAAAGTGCTATAGTTTTTGTAATCTTTATGTATTTCTTAAGCATTCAAGATACGTAAAACTACCGTTTTATTATTCTTATTTTTTATGTGTCGCCGACAAGATTTTTGAGTGCTGAGCCCCAGTCTCATCCTTTGCATGAGTCCAGTGGGTTTCCTTGTGTGATTTTGCATAGCACACTTAGGAACCTCTGTATCAGGTTACAGCCGAACTATGTGGGAGAAATAAGACCAAAGGTCACCAGAGGGGCCAGACACGTGGATGCTGTTTGCCCTATGCTTTGAACGTTTCTGCTATTTTTGACAGTTCTCATTGTAAAGAGTTGGCGTGGGGGTAAACGCACAGAATGTTCGTGAAAAGTAGAAACAACCCCATGGTCCCTACCTAGACTTTGGTATATTGAGCATTCCTAACGTGCTATTAAAATGAAATGGCTCTGTGCATTGATCATCGTCAGAGAGAATGTGAGGTTGACCCCTGAACAGAACGCGGGTTTGGGGTGCCAACCTGCTGTGCGGTCGAAAATCAGCTTATAGCTTTTGACTCCCCCAAAACTTAAGTTGTCTCTCCATATCCATGGGGGATTGGTTCCAGGACCCCGCAGATAACAAAATCTGTGGATGCTGACATCCCCGGCATAAAATGGTGTCGATCAGTGCATGCAGTTGGCCCTCTGGGGATCCACAGAACCCCAACCATGATTGAAAACAGTACAGGTACTTATTGAAATAAATGAACCCACGAGTTCAAACCCATGCTGTTCAAGGGCCAGCTGGACTGACGCTCCCTTCCCATCCATCGATGCAGGACAGGGCCAGTTTCCCCGAGCTGCGGGGAAGACCATGGCCTGCACCAAGAGAAGAGGGTCCTCTGGCGAAGAGTGTAGAAAGAATTCAACACGCATGCCAAAGTTAGAGTCAAAGGGAAAATTTATTAGAAAAGGGACAACACTCCACAGAGCGTGGTCTCCTCTCAGAGACAAAGTGAGAGGGACCAAGAGAGATGTGGATAGGCAATGAGTAGGGGGCTGAACGTTCAGGGAATTCAGTTTATATGTCATTCTTTAGTTCCCATTTCCTTTGACATGGACAAACAGTAAAGATGGGGTAAGGGAAGAGGATTTAGCGCTAAAAGCCCTCAGTCTTTAATACGCAGCCTTTAATACGTAGGTTCTCCATGGCTTTAGCCATAGGGAATGAACGCTTTTATTTGCGTAGGGCGCCAAGTGAGGACTCTGTTGTTCCCGTTTACCCTTCACAGGTGTGGGGAAATGGATTGTTCGCAATCTCAGCAGAAATCCTCCTTCGTTCTGAAGGTGCCTCAGCTGCAGGGCTGATCAGCATATTGCAGTCTCTGAATATAGCTTGATTTAACATTTTTAATTATCTTGCCTCCTCCCTACCTTACCACCGAGCTGGTGTCAGGGGCGGGGAGCGGGGAGTGGGGAGTGGAGGTCCAGATTCCTTTGGGAGTGGGACAGTGGCACACTAGCGGGCAGCCCTGGGAGGACCTCGAGGAGTCCCCACATGTGACTCCAGGTCTGGGCCCACACAAGTAATCTCAAGGTCAGCAGGATACTCACCCCTCTGCCCCTACTCTCCACCTCATATGGCCTCTTGCTGTTGGTGGCCTGGAGCACCTGCTCCTGACTAGGGGGATGCAGAAGTTGTCCCCATCTCCCGGCTCCTCCACAATCTCCTGAGGGGAGCCCTGCAAGACCGTGCCCAGGATCCAGGCCAGGAGACATCAGGCCTGGCTGGGCATCGCCGCAGGGGAAACCCCACCACACGTTCTGCTCCCCAGATCAGGCACAGAGGGCCTTCTGCACAGACCTGCAGCCAGGGAGGGAACAGTGACACCTGGAGGGCCCCGGGTGACAAGCGGGTAGGTGAGCTTGGTCCCCAGCACTCACCTTCTCATCCTCCAGCCATGACCTGGGGTATACACTTGATGGACCCACCAGGCCTCCAACACCTAACATATTGCTCCACCCAGGAAGCCCCACCACCGCCTGCCCTTTCTCGACCCCACATCCGAGTAGGGGGTGGGGCTGCGCATGTGGGATCACAGTTGTGGCCTGACCTGGACTGGCTGCCCTGGGCGCCGCACGTCACTTGAGGGTTCACCTTGCTGAAGGCCCTGTGCAGTGGAAGGCGAGCCCCAAGCCACTGTCTACGGAGTGTGAAGACGCCTTCATTGTTGTCTCTCCCACAGCTGCTGCCTCTCAAACTCGGGAGACGACGGGAAAGTCTCCTATGTTGGCTGTCTCCACATGTTCCTGGAGAGTGGGGATCCTCTCCCGGCACGTCATCCAGGTTCTTGACGTCTCGAACAAGGAATTGAGCAAGACACCGAAATACAGCAGAAAAGAAAAGCTTTGTGAGAAGGCAAAGTCCACTTCCAGACTTGGTAGGCCTGAGCAAGAGAAGCGTGGCTCAGAAGGCCTGGTAACAAAGCTTCGGGATTTTTATCCCTTTCTGCTGTGGGTGGTTACTTTTCTTAGAGGAGTGGGCTTCCTTGATTGACAACTAAGATGGACAGGACTCAGTGAGTCATCATTTGCTTTCTGCACGTTTGTTCCCAGAATTCAGTCTGTTATAATGATATTAATGAACTTCTGGGCATATGCCTCATATTATAATGATGGTATAATGAGCCTCAGGTGAACTGAAGATCGCTGGGGTCTTTATTGTGCAGGTGTGAGTGACCAGCTGAAACTAGTACCCGCTCACTTGTTTCTTTCTATAAGTTACTTTTAGCCCCAAAATGCCTTCTGGCTTGCTTAATTGTGGGCAGACTAGGGTGGACCCCTTCTAAGAAAGGAAGACCTCAGTGTCTTTGCAGGCACCTGAACCCCCTGACTAACTTTCCCGCCTAACTCTTTTCTAAGAGCCATGCACCCCTTATTATTAGTATGGATGTTGATGGGTGGGAGGTCCCTATCTTCTGTATCTGCTTCCTGCTGAGAAGGGTCCTTATCCCTGCCTATTGGGGTTTCATGGAGCTCTTTCCCCGTCTGCCTCAGCCAGGGCGGGGTCTTGGGTTTCCTGCTGAAATGCCGCCTCAGTCCCTAGACAAGGAAAAGAAGATACAAACTTGTTAATTAAGTCATATATCTATTAATTTTCTATTATGGATTTGCCTATTGAGTGAGTAAAGGGGAACAGGCTTGGTTAATATATTTCTTAAAGAGTAAAAAGACCTTTGGCCTCAAGTCCCCTCCCCTCTGTGATTCTCAGGCCCCTGCCTGGCCTAAAGCCATTTCTTCTTACAATGGGCCCCTGACCCTTATCAATAGCCAGAGGATCTGAGTCACCAGTTTTAGGACAATTATCGAGATTTGAGGGAGAAGGCCTTTTTCCCAAAGAGAGGACAGAAGAAAGACTTAACTAGGTTTACTAAAAAGATTAAGAACTCTGCAAGAGATGTCCCGGTTCATTTCCCGCTAAAAGATTAAGAATTTTGCAAGAGATGTCCCGTATCATGGTCACATGAGCTGGGTAGGAGGCAGTCTCTAGAATGTGGTTGCCTGATCACCACAGTAACTTCTGTTTTGTTGTGTCACAAAGGCAGTGAGGTCACTTCATCCAGGTCCCATGACCTGGGCCCCTTCCTTCAATCAGACCCACCCAAAGGCCCCCCGGGCTGGTGAGTGCTCACCGTCCTCACCCTGTCACCTCCTTAACTGCACACAGGTATCCAGTGCAGCCACCACCCCCACCTCAGCTCCCTGGGAATGTCACTAGGGGCCCAGCTCTGAGGAGAGCGAAGTGCAGACCTTCTTTTTTCTGACCAGTTCTGTGTCCTGGAAAAGCCCTTCTCTCTGGTCTCCCAAATTGCACAGAGGGCATCACTGTAGAAACTACTTCCTAGGGACATTGTCAGGTGTACATGACATGAAACCGAAAACATCTCTGTGCTGGTGTCACGTGTGTCTAATGCAAAAACGCAGAACTGAAAGCATTACATGAAGGCGGGATGTAGCACGGAACACCGGTTGAACAAGCTTGGGTTTCGCTGAGTGATCTTGGAAAAGTCACGCCTTGTGAGCCACCTCTGAGGGCCTGCACATTTAAGGGGCTGAAATTAAGGCGATCCAGATGTTGTCACCAACAGCCATAAACCCTTCTATGGGCTCCTGTCACACCTGGACTCAGGCCCTGTGCCTCGCGTGGGCCTACGTGGCGCACATCCTCCAGTGGCTCCCAGGGACCCTTCCTCCTGGTACGCACACCCTCCTGTCACCACCACGTGGTTAGTAGCTGGCTTCTGAACACAGAGTACAGCCAAGGTGATGGGATGTCACACCAGAGTTTTAGTTACAAAAAATCTGTCAGGCCTCTCTCTCTCTCTCTCTCTCTCTCTCTCTCTCTCTCTCTCTCTCTCTCTCTCTCCCTCTCCCCCCACCCCCAACCCGCCCCCCCCCATTTCTCTGGAATTGGGAGAGCAAGCACCAGTGTCTTGAGCGCCATGTAGGCCCCATAGGAGATAACCGAGGAAGCCCCCAGTATGACAGACAGCAGGGAGCTCAGGCTCTTGGTGCAAGCTGAGTCCCGACAACACCCACATCGGTGAGGGGACCGAATCTGCCATCAGTCCAGCCTCAGTTGAGACCTCAGCCCCAGCCTGTGAGACACCTTGACGCAGAAGCACCCAGCTGCTCACGGAAATGGCGAGATGTTAAACATTTGTGCTTTCTAGGTGGGAGGTTTGAGGGGCGGTGTTGT
>NW_011889277.1:298582-304399 GCF_000151845.1 Pteropus vampyrus | reverse complement strand
AGCTCAGGCTCTTGGTGCAAGCTGAGTCCCGACAACACCCACATCGGTGAGGGGACCGAATCTGCCATCAGTCCAGCCTCAGTTGAGACCTCAGCCCCAGCCTGTGAGACACCTTGACGCAGAAGCACCCAGCTGCTCACGGAAATGGCGAGATGTTAAACATTTGTGCTTTCTAGGTGGGAGGTTTGAGGGGCGGTGTTGTCGGTGGGGAACAGAGACCAGAGGGTTTAGCAGGCCCGGGGTGTGGCCCTGCCGCCCCCTTCTATGCCCCCTTCCCGGGCTCCTTTCAGCCACACTGGCCTCCCTGCTAAGCACCCCAAGTCACACTACTTTTCCCTGTGGGTCTGCACCAGTGCCGCCTTCTTTCTGACACTGTCCCCAGACATAGGCATGGGTGGCATACACTTGTCATTCTGAGACAGCAAATGTCACCTCAGTGTGGCCCTTCAGAACCTCTGGGGCACAGTCTCTACCCCAAGGATCTCACCTGTGGACGTGCAGGAAGTCCTCCTTCCTGGTCCCGTTGAGATAAAAGTCCGTGAAGATGGGCTGCCCGCTTCGTCTGAGCAGAAGCAGCTCATCGGGGTTGCACCAGACACAGGACAGTGTCTTCCAGGCTGAAATTTCCCCCACAAGGCCCCTGGGAAAGGAATCAGCATTCCTCTCTTTCCTGGGTCTGGTTTCCTTCTCTCCCCATACTGCGGCACCAGCCCCAAACTCACAGCCAGAAAATCAGCACCCAAGTTGAGACATTACCAGATCCTGAATTCAGTGGCTGCTGACACCCTCCCGTCCATTTGTAATTCAGTGTGACTCCCGAGCTCAGCCTTTCCCCCTGAGACCCAATACCCAGCCTGCCCTTAACTTGTGAGAGAGACCGTGAACTTCCTCAGAGCCCGCCCAGCCTGGGAGAAAGGTTTGGGAATGTTTTCTGTACTGATTTTCAGGGATAGAGGAGACTGATAGAAGTCATTTGGGTGTGTACGTGCAATACTTTCTGTCAGGTATGTTTTTCAGATGTAGAGAAAGTAGTTTGATGATGGGATATGAATCAAGAAAAAGAAACGTTGGTCAAACTTTTCATGGTGTGAAGTCTTGGGAGAGCAAATATCATGGGGAAGAGCATAAAATACAAAGCTGACATTTCATGGTCAAATTCCAGCTCCAACACTCACTTGATACTTGTATCGGGCAAAGTACTTATCTTGTTGATGCCTCAGTTTCTCCATCTGTCAGCTGCCAATAATAATGAGTGCCCCCACTCTGTAAGGTTATGGAGAATATAAAAGGAGTTAATGTTTGGAAAATGCTTGCAACACCTGACCTATCACAAGCACAACAGGTATTCATTTTTAAAATAAAACGAAAAACTGTTCCAACTCTGTCTGCGAGCTCCTGGGGGTGGGGACTAGCTCCTGGTATATGTAGAAAGCTGTCGATTGCACACAACAAACAAGTGAAGGACCAGCATCGTTGTGTGCATGACCGATGTCACATGTGTCACCACGTGGGCCGTCCCAAGTAGAATCATTCCCAAACGGACCTGTTCTGTCCTGCATCCTCTTCCTTGATTCTATTCGAGAATCGCTGGGCATTCTTGGATCCTGGTAGCCATGCACGGTGCATTAAAATAACATAAACCACTTTAAAATGGAGTCAGAGCTGCCATCCCAGAGGAACTGCCTTGCATTCCTTAGGTCTCACCATTTGCAGTGTTGAAACTGGGCAAACTAATCTTAGGACTGGGCCTAAAGCAACACGGCATCCCCAACAACTGTTTGCAAGGACAAGAAAGCAGGTATGGCGACTCTCGGACTGATGACTACCTCACGAAGAATTAAAAACAATGTTTAGAATTAGCTTCACTCTGTTAGCTTGACTGCACCCCGGGGAAACGCCTTCCTTCTATTGATGTCCCTGTTCCCCTTCCCTTTCTCATAAGTACCCCTTGTCTTTGTCCGCTAATCAGAACACTCTTTGGCCTTCTACTTGAATCAGTGCTTTCTGAATAGCTATTCTTTTTTTTCTTTTTTTTCTTTTTTTCTTTTTATTGTTATTCTCAGATCAATGCTTGCTGCCTCTCACTTTGACTTTTCATTTTTAGGTTATCCACACTAACATCCCCTTCTGTCTGTCAGCAACGCCCAGTTCTTGCCCTACTTCCTGTCACCCACAGGGTCTACACCCAGATCCTTTTCTTCGCTTGAGGGAGCAGTGTCACTCAGAGCTGGGCATGCAGAGCATGAGCCTGGAAGGAAGTGTCTTCCTGGCCTATGGCAGGCAGGAGGGTCAGTGACAACGCAGCTGCTGGGTGACCTAGGTACTGACAGGGGTGGATCCAGGGGGTTTGTCAGAAGGAGTGGTCTGCTTGGTGCACCTTCCTTGGTGCTTAAATCTTAGAGGGGCGGACAGGGTTCGAGGTCCCAGCACAACAGGACATGGTCAGGCATCAGATCAGCCTGATGACCCCAGGTAATCTGGTGTCACCTTTCCCCTGCCTGACTAATTCATCGTGATTTCATAATAATGATATCTGTGTTCTATCATCTCCTTCTCATGTCTTGGCTATTGTAATTATTCTTTACATACCTTGTATATTGTTTCACAGTGAAAAAAGTGAGTTTTAAACCATCCTCCTTGAAAAGTCTCCCAAACATTGAAGCAACAATGGAAGCCATTGATGGGAAATTCACAAGAAATCTTCACCTTTAGTCTCTGGTTTCGGTTCTTCCTAATTGGTAAATTATCTTGACTTCTGTGTTCTCCTTGAGATTAGTCCAGTTAGAACTAAGCAGGAGTGCAACCTCACGGCCCTTGAGAAGTAGTGGTGGGACTCTGGGACCATGTGTGTTTCATCGTCTGTGTGTGTGTGTGATGTGTCTATGAGAGTGTTCACTGCGTCTTGTGGCAGGGGATTCAGGGCGGGCCCCTTTCCATGGAAAATGCTCCCTGACCATGTTCTGTAGGCTTTATTTTCACTCATGTCCAAGAAGAGCACTAAGCACTCCATTTTATACAATAAAAAAATAAAAAAACTTTAGTAGCCACATTAAATACAGTAAAAGCAAACTGGCGAAAATAATTTTGATTGTATCATTTAACCCATACAGCCAAGATTTGTCCCTTCTGCACATAATCAGTGTTAAATTTAGTAATGAGTCGCTTGATGTTTATTCTGTTCTGAGTGCCAGAAATCCAGCGTGTACAACCGCAGTTTTCAGTTGAATTTTATCAGCTAAACCTGCTCGGTGTTTAGCTTTTATAAGATTCACTGCTGTGAAATAAGTTTCACAAAAATAAATTGTTCCTAACAAACTTAAAAGGTCACGTCCGACGTGTGGTGACACGTTCCTGCTGGGCCTAGTAGCGGAGGAGCCACTGTGACCTTGCTGGGGAAGCCCCCAGGTGAGGACACATGGAAGTGTGGAGTCGCGTGAGGAAGAGGCGGAGGTGACGCTTGGAGACACGCGGTGCGGATGACCTTCTCTCAGAGATTCACGAGGACGGACAAGGAGCAGAAAGAGCAATTTCTGTGAAATATCAGGCAAGTTAAGGGGTCGTGAATATGTACGAAGGGAAAAAAAAAGCGGGGATATTCGAACCAAGCTTTGAGGGAAATTGAGGAGTAAATGTGCCACCTTTTAAAACAAGACTTCGGGGCACCGCGGCTGCTCCCGCTTGGGGCAGGCGGCCTGGGACTCACCGCGGGCCAGAATCCCAGCCCGCGCGCTTTTCTCCGCGGTCACCTCAGCAGCAGCGGCTGCGGCGTGGGCAGCGCACGGGCTCCCGGGTCTGCGTCTTACAAAGCGGATACGATGAGTGGTAAGGAATATGGGCTATTCCCAAGGGAACTATCGAGCTCATAGCCCCTGGAATCCAGGATTGATGGACTAGGAGGAGACAATTAAGGTACAGAGGTGGCGATCTGGCATCGCTTCCATCTTGAAGAACAGGCATCTATTGCTTTAGTGTTTGAGCGAAAACTGGAAATCAGGACTTTGTGGTGGGTGAACATTGTCACCTGAAAAAATAATATCGACTAGGTGTTTCATCACCAAAACCTTTTTAGGGTCCAACCCAGAGCACACACATGGCAAGCCGCATGCACGCTCTGGCCTGTGCACGGAGGTGGAGGGGTGTCATAGACGGGAAGAGAAAGTTAATGGAAGGAGAAGTTAGAACCGTGGAGCTTTGTTGTCATCGCAGAGCTCCGCCCGCAGGGTTCTCACCTGCAGGGTTCCCCTGACCCAGAGCGCACGAACTTCCATGAGCCCCGGCTCCTCCCTAGACCCTCCCCTCCGATGATGTTTGCTGAAAGTTCCGGCTCATCGTTATCAATACGTCTTCTGAATTATTTACTTTTGATCATGGCCGCTGGGTCGATGGCCCTCGCCCCATGCCCACCCCTGCCTGGTCTTCGCGTTTGGCAGAGATGGGCCCAGGAGCTGGCCTGGGGATCCCACAGGTCCTCTGCAACAATTGCTGGCGACTGAGGAAGACGTCAGGGATCAGGAAAGGAAAGAGAAGACGGCCAGAGAGAGACTGGACACAGCAGCGACTGCAGACTCGCCAGCGAGGGGCGAAAGTGAGGGGCGGGAAGGGCGCCCTGAAACAGTGACCGCAGGGAAGACCGTCCAGTGGGACGGAGTTTGCACTCGACAGCCCTTGCACTGTCCTGTTTCAAGAGCTCTGAGATCTTGAAACTTTAAAACATACCAATTCCTTTCCTGTTTTGAATTCCTGTGTGCAATATAGAAAATATCAAGAGTGCCTTCTTTTGGAAGTGAGAGATTGGGCTTCAGGTGAGAAAGGAGGGACTTCTTTCCTTTTCCTGTTGTCCTCTTAGTGAATATGCACATTATTAATTTGTATTTTAAAGACAATAGGAAATTGTCAAAGTCTGGGATTATTCAGTTTTTGCCCCCACAGGCACAGACTGAATCCTTCTTACTCATAATGAATTGTTCTTTTTGTGCAATATTCCAAATGATTCCAATATCACATCTCATTAAAGACCTGTTACACCCATGATTCAAGTAAGATATAGACTTCTAGATCTTTATTTTTCTGTCCTTACGTTGCATGTTAACTCACATCTTCACATAAGGAACTAACACATTTTCTCTGTTTCTAGATGTTTAAAAATTGCTGTTTAAAGTCTTTGAAATTTGATTCATGAAAACTAGCATGGTGCTTGACGGATCGTATCAAGAGAGACTGTTTTCGTCATCGTGAATCAAACAATAAGCCTCTGCCTGTTGAACTTCATTTGTCTGATTAAGCCCGTTGTATTATTCAAATCCTCTATCATTACTCAGGTTGCTCTGATGAATTTATCAGTCTCTGAGATTGATGTGTTCAAAATAATAGCATATTAATAACATTTATATCTTTCCTAAAGACAAGTTATTTGATGGAAATTTCTCTCCTGAATTCTCCCACGCAGCACTCATCTGGGATTTTAGTCAGAATGTTTTAATGTCTTGTTTTTAAAATCACACTAATGTAGATTACTGATTTTTTTTTTTCTTCATGGCTCACGTAATGTTTTTCTAGGTTCATATTTCTGCCTCCTGATGTGTAGTCTGTTCTGGTTCCTTCACTTAAGGCCTGCGGGAGGTGAGGTTTGGGTCTGTCTGTGTGTTGGAAAATGTCTTTACCTGTGTGGGAGTAACCTCCGGTTAGAGAACGGGGGTGGAGTCAGGGAACAGGCTCCATTGGAGGGATTTGGGGGCATTCGGCTGAATCAGGTGCACCCTTCCTATGGGCTGAGTTTCCTCACACCTCCCGCCCCTACCTCGCTGACCCTGCCCTTTG
>NW_011889277.1:295532-297905 GCF_000151845.1 Pteropus vampyrus | reverse complement strand
TTCTAAAGAACAGGAGAAGAGAAAATGACGGCACAGAAAGCATTCGTGCTCTAGGTGTGTGCCCGAACAGCAACCCTTGGCAAACCACCTCGTATCTTTTGCCATTTCCATGATCTATCCACAATAACCTTTTCTCGATTCAGGCATCTGCTGTGTAATGCCGGCTATCCACTCCTGTAAAGCAAGTGCACTTAAAACTGTGCATTGGGTCTGCGTATTTTATTATTTTAAATGGGAAAGGTTGTACTGTACATCAACCGCAAACTCTCAGCCAATTTCCTGAAATGAAGCTAATACCAGTAAAGGGTGTATGTGTCATAAGAACTATCATATCAGGATACGAAACCCTAAAAGTGCCGCTCTGTGTCAAACGCCTAACGAACGGGGTCGTCACTAGTTGTTGGGTTCGAGGTCTTATTTTCTTCCATTGCTCCCTGTCCTGAGATTGTCTTTGCTCTCTCTGCTCAGGCGGACTCACTGTGGAACATGAACCTTCGCGTTTGCAACATGTAGAAGGTCCTGAGCAAACAAGTCCAGGGTGAGCACACGACAGCCAGGAGAGACTCACTCTGTGAGTGATGTCGTGACAACCTCTCTCAGCACCGACAGCATCAGAGACGCGCGCTTAAAAAGTTATTTTTTAAGTTATCACTTAAAATGAATGTTGTGAATTTCAAGACTGAAAGTTATTTTTCGTTATCACTTGGGACACTTTTCTACACGTCGTTTTATTGAAAATCCTGTTTTTAACTTGAGATAAATATAAACTTTTCCTGTGTAAACCGGGCCAGGAAACATTGTATTGAGATACGCATGTTATGAAGTTCGGGCCTCGTCACCAAGAGACTGCATTGCACTGGGAAAAGTTTAACCAGAGAGATAGTCTGCGGGATATGCCTGGGTTTTCCTTCAATCACCCAATTTTAGTTGTTGTTTTAAATTGACTTAACTTCCTCGTTTATGCAACCAAGCCATCGCCTTTTGCCTTTGGAAGAGATAAGCCTAAAATGATGGGAATTGCTTAAAAAAAAACAAGTCTTTTCTCAGTCTTTCTCAGTTTTTTCTTGAAAAACTTTAAACCCACAGAAAAGTTGAAGGAACAGCCATGTGCCTGACCAACTGTTACTCTTTGCCACATCACCTTATTTCTTTATAGACACAGAAACACGGAAGCACACACACGCTTTCACATAACATCAGATTCACAAATTTCTGTAATATATGAAATTCATGTAACATAATATTAATCGTTTTAAGGTTTACAACTCAGTGGCATTTAGTACAGTCACAAGTTGTGTAATCGTCACCTCTATCAAGTTCCAAAACATTGTCATCTCCCTGAAGGAGACCCCATACTCATTATGTAGTCTCCCCCAAGACCCTCTCCAAGCCTCTGCTAACCACCAATCTACTGTCTGTCTCCACAGATGTACCTGTTCCGGATATATCTTACAAATAGAATCATACAATATGTGACCTCTCGTGTCTGAATTCTTCCACTTAGCATAATGTTCTAGAGGTTTGTCCATGTTGCAGCATTGCTATTGGCTGAATTGTATCCCCTCAAAATTCACGTGTTGAAAATCCTAACCCCCCATTCCACGGAACAGGACTGTTTGTAGAGATAGGGTCATTAGAGGTAATTAAGCTAGAATGAGGTCGTTAGGGTGGGCTCTGACCCCATGCGTCATGTGTCCTTACACGAGGAGGAGAGGAGGGGCAATGTCAGCAAGATGGCGGAGTAGAGAGCCCCAGACTTCCTCCGCCTCATGGACACAATGATTCAACAACAACAGGCGAATCGATTCTCTTTGGAAAAAAATGCAGAGACCAGTCGAGAGGCTCCTGCAGCCCCATCGAGCATGTGAGTGGCTGCATCGAAGCCAGTAGGAAAACACACTGCACAGTCTCGCCATAATCCCTCCCCCACCACAGCACCACACAATCAGGAGGAAGCCCCCAGCTCCTGGCTCCTCCTTGAGGAGAGAAGGAGAGGACTGGACCGTGTATCCATCCTTCTAACACTTCGAGGGGCTGCCTGAGGGTCTGGTCCTGTCTTGCCAGAGTCTGAGCACTGACGGGAAAGTGCCCCAGGTCAAGAGAACAGAGGTGATGGTTTGGAGCAGGTGGGGAAAAAAAAGCCCAAATCCTGGCTTCTTCCTGAGGAGGGAAAAACGGGAGCATCTGTCCGACTTTCCAGCCTTTCGGGGCTCACCCAAGGGACTGGCTTCTGTGTGAGGGATTCCTCTCTGGGAATCAGCCAGGTTAGAAAAGAAAACAACAAAACCACCAGTTTTATCTCCAAGGAAACAGCCCAGCCGGGTCACCCTAAATAGGAAACCAAAGGAAACAAGGTGCTCACAGAGCTTCCGG
>NW_011889277.1:277831-293972 GCF_000151845.1 Pteropus vampyrus | reverse complement strand
AGTGGCCTGGGTGTGCCAGCCTGATGATGGAGGTGGTGGGTTTGCACATGAAAGGCACTTTGGCAGGATGCTGTGACAGGCTAGCCCTAGGACAGATGGCCCATCTCTTCTAGGTTGGCGAGATGTCAAAGCCTCGTAAAAATACAGAAAAACAAAACATCGTTAACACAAACAGACACCTCCTACATCACTCCAGAGCCTCCGGCATGACCTGTGCCTTGTTCCAGCTGCTTCCGCAGCAAGCAGTCTGCATGGACGAGGTGAGCACCAGCACCTGATTTAAACACATGTAAAACAGATTTGTCTTATCAAAGAGTTCCCCCTACGATCCCTCCTCCTAAGAAATGCACAAGAAGTCCAGAGATAGGTTGCAGAACAGGCCTCGTTCTTCCAAGTCCACGCTCTGCCTCCCAGGCCCCACTTCTCCACAGCCTGCAGCCCAGGGAGCAGGACGAGGAGCAGGGCTGTAGAGGCCACGCAAAGGAAGAGAGAGAAGAAACTGGTCAGTCGCAGAGACCAAGCAGACGAGGAGAGAGTGGGGAAGGGGTGACCACCTGGCCCTCAGCCCTGCAGGCTCCCCCTGGCCACAGGAGGATGTCATTGTCACAACCCACCAGAAGGCAGAGGGCAGGAGTGCCTGCTCACCTCCACGTGGTCAGCCACTGGGGGCGGAGAACAGGGTGCAGAAGCATGGAGAGTGGTCCTGGGGAGGGAGCAACACATGACACCAGCTGGGCACTTGATCAAAACCCAACCCCCTTCCTGATAAACAAGCTGCGAATAAAATAGGAATATTTTCATCATGTGCCACCTCCCGGTGTGATAGAGAATCCCATAAATTCCCACTGCCACAGTCAGGTGCTGTCCTAAGGACTTTCAGGCACTCCCTCATTTCACCTTCCATGCATCCCCACAGAGAAGGGATTGAACCCCTGCACGTGGCCTCGCGGGCGAGCGCTGCTCAGGACTCCTTTCCAGAGAACCTTCGGGGTGCCAGTGAACTGACAACCCCCTGCTGATGCTCTTCAGACAACCCCCTGCTGATGCCGTTCACCCAAAGCCACGTTGTCCCCAAGCTGCTCCCAGTCCATGACCACGCCCAAGGGGAGTACCCACACTGGTCACTCCGTCCGATGCAGGGAGCCTCCAACGCGGGAATCTTCCAATGGGCAGCATTTGCTCTGGGGCACCCTGTGGTCCTGGCAGAGACTTTCTCTGAGAACAACTTCTGCTTCATACCCCTTTATCTACACTTCTGATTCTGTTACGTGTCCACTTTTCCAAGGACCTGAGCTGCAACGCTATTTTTCAGATGAGGAAACTGAGACATGGGGGCACAGAGGGGTTAAGTAACCGACCCAAGGTCACACAGCTGGTCAGAGATTCAAAAACCTCACAGTCTCAGAATCAGTACTCAACTATTCTGCTATGGGGGTGGCGGGGGAGAGAGAGACAGAGAAAGGGAGAGAGAGAGAAGGAGAGAGACAGACAGACAGACAGAGGGACAGAGAGAGGGAGAGAGACCACAGGGACCAAAATAAAATCCGAAAGGGTCCTCATCGTTATGATTTTGCAGTTCCGTTTGAAGCAGGATTTTCTGCTGTGTCGATCTATCTTTCCGGGGGCTAACAAAAACAAAAAAAAGCTCTCAAGCGCCCTTCTTTTTAACTCCAGATTTGGCCATGGAGGTGGCAGTGTTTCAAGCTACATCCACAAACCCACGTTTCCCTTCTTGCTGGCACTAAAGAGCGAGCCAATGGGACGGCACTCTCTAGTCTGTAACCCACAGACTGATTCTTTCTGGGGTACAAATCAGCACAAATTGCTTTACTATCCCAGTCAGGGGATTCTTCCTCTTCCAACACACATGTTAGCTGACCAGAGGACCGGCCCGGAGCAACGACATGCCAAATAAAATCCCCACCCCCTCACCTTGGGCACCGAGGTGATGTACCAGGACACTTAGGGCGACTTTCACAAAATCGCAGCCAAACAGAGGAGCAAACACCGGGAACGCTCCCTAGTCATCAGTATGCGAGATGTTGCTCTGTTCTGGTAACAGGTGGTCCTAATGGCTACGGGAGCCTAAAGGGAAACCTTGAGCCAGGCTTTGGTTACGTGCCTCACACACAGTCTTGCGGTGTCTCCCCCAGCAGCCCTAAGAAACAGGGACCCTTCTCCCCGCACCGTACAGATGAGGCACTGGATCACGGGGAAGCCTGAACTCAGGGACGGCTCGGCATGGCGCAGTGGGGACTCAGAATCGGGCAGAGAGCTTCCAGAGAGGACGCCTGGGCCACTGAGACTAACTAGGTCCCTCGGGTGGCAGGCAGGCCAAAACGGAACAGAAGCTGAGCCAGCCAAGTCCACTGGGGTGGGGTGGGGGTCATTAGAAGGCAGGAACCCAGGCCCGGCCCCATAGTGCTCACTGAGGGGGCCTGGGTGTGGCCTAGGATACCTTTCTTGTCAACAGGTGGGACTCTGACAAGCAGCCCCACTGAGACCCAAGGCCCAGGATGAAGTTATGGTAACCCCTGGGCAGACAGACACTTGCGTCTCCAGGCCAGGGCCCTAGGACCCTGCTAAGCTGCACCGATGTCACTTGGCCAGGAGTTGGAGGAGCCTGAGTGGCCCCTCTGGGCCAACAGACCACCCATTCACCTGCTCACCCTCAGACTCAGGCATCCCTTGGGGAGAAAAGCATTTTTCATTTTCCAAGAGACTTCCACTGAATTTCACCAACCCAGGGAGGCACAATGCAGGTGACTGCTACTTCCAGTTAGCCATGGCATTGATTTCTTGGAGTGGTTTGGGGTGTGGGAAGGACATGGGGGGGAGCATGAAGAATAAACCTTTGACTGGTCCTCGCTGTGGCCGTATGAGCAGGGTCTGTCACCTCCAACCACGGAGGGCTGGGTGAGAAGTGCAGGTGGCTGCTGCAGGTTTGACTCCCAGCTGGTGTGCACCCTTTTGTGTCCAAACCCTCGTGGGGCCCCTCCCCTTCCCATACTGACTCCGGGCTCATTCACACCTCTTCCTCTGGGCAATGGGATAGTAGCAAACACCACATAAGCAGAGGTTTGTAAAGTGTTTGCAAATTGGGGGCTTGCTCTCTGATCCAGGAGTACGCCGCAACCCCCACTATATGAACAAGCCCCAGCTAGCCTCCTGGAAGGTGAACTATCCCAGCTGCCCCAGCAGTGGCCTCAGACACTGCAGTGATGCTGTGACCTGAACCGCCCAATTGGCACACAGAACTGTGAGAAATAAATGTATGTTATTTTAAGCCACTAAGTTGGGGGACTGTTTGTTACACAGCAACAACTAACATGAGAAGTTACATGACTCCTTCAGAGTCACACAGGTTGCTGAAGGCTGGGAGTCTGTCTCTTTACCCACTACATTCTGGACTCAGCTCAAGGAAGGCTGTTCAAAAACCTCTTATAATCTGTGCCACCCCCGCCCCCACCCTCCACTGGCCACCAATCCTGAAGCCCCCGGGATGATATTAAAAATATTTAGTATGTTAAGTCTCTAGCATGTAAAAATGGAGCAAGGTCCCAGAGGCCCCCTGGCATTCTTGGAAGGAATCCCTTAGTGCTTGGGTCACGGGAGGTCTGGGGTCCTTCAGGTAGCAGTTACATACCAACTAGTATGGAAACATTATTTAAAGCACCATTTTGCCTGTACAGGTAGGTACCAGCAGATCGTCGGCCCTGCTGGTCACAATACTTAACCTCCTGCTTCACCGCTTTGAGGAACCAGGGGGTTTGTTGAAACAGGTCCCCACAACTTCCCAGATGTCCCTTAACATGGCCCGCCCCATCGCCACAGCTCCACACAGTACACAGGGCCTTGCTTGGACACCACACAGAAAACGGAGTATCCTTGGATAATTTATTCAGAATTTTCACATAAACAGATAATTATCTCATATCTTACATGCAGAGCAATCGCGCTATTCCCCACCCCCTCCCCGCCCCGCCCAAAAAGGCATATTCTGTACATTGCGCTACTTGGCTCTTGTAGGAAAACACTGAAAAAAAATAATAATTGAGCTTTTGGTGGGTTTTCTGTTTCTGAGTTGTTTTCCATGAAAGCTGAGACACATTTGATCCTGAGAGGCTGACGGCGGATGGAAGGTGTCTACTGCTGACACGCAAGGCCGAGGCCCCTCAAGGCACACGAAGTAGGAAAACTAAATAAGCCACTTCTCAATGTGTGTGTGGGGGGGTGCACACTCATTTGGGGGGCTACTCCCTCCTTCTCGAACGAGACCAAGAGCCTGAGATTCATGATCTGCTTTTGAACGAGGACTTTTAGGGTCCACGGCCAAATAAAACTCTGGCTGGAGTCTGGTTCTGGACCTTGAAGGTGACAGTGAGTTCAAAACGTCGTTGTTTCTAAGGGGACCCTAAGGAAACATTCACTTCGGTTGCAGCCCCTGAAAGTCCATCATATCCTCTCACGCGTTTGAAAAGAACACAAACCGATCTGTTCTTTCCATCCAAAACCTCACCTCTGGTGTAAATCAATATTCTAAAGAATATTCTGGAAGGTTTTCTGAAGGGACACCATTCTATGTTCACCATTTACATGCAATCAGCATTTGCCCCATTCTGCGCTCCCAACAAAACCATAATTTCTGAGTAGCCTGAGGTGTCAAGGACTCACCAAGTGGCATCCAAAAGTTTTTAATCCCAAACGTCCACTTAAAAGGAGAAAAATGATTGTCGCTGGGACAGCAGCACATCCAATCACTGGCCCGGATGGCAAGCACGGGCCACGCCCTGACGGCTTTCCTGCCCACTGACTAAAGTTACGAGGCCTACAAAGAAACACCTCCCAACCCGACAGGCACATTTCGTGGCAGCCTGTTCGCTCTCCTGGGAGACGGGGAGAGATCTGTCCATCGGTCAGCAGCTGTCTCCAGTGGTCACGGGTCGTACGTGAGACCCTAACGTCAATTCCGACACTTTCTCTCGGTCGTGCTCAACACCTATCCAAGAGAAACAGCAACATGTCTCTCTTCCTACCAGCTCAAAAATGACAGGAAGTCACCCAGAACCGCTCCTGGAATACAAACATTTCCAGATGTGTGTTTGACATCCCCGGTCCAGGGAGAAAGTGATGTGTTCGGTATTCTCCTCCAGGAAGAAATGACTACATGGATTTCACCACGTGGACAAAAAGGGTTTTCACAATAGTGAGGCATCTTTATAAACAAACATCAAAAAGTGTCAACCTCGGCTGGCTTTGATGCTTTTTTTGGGTAAGCCATCACTACAACCCCCTAGGACAACCATGAGTCGCCAAGACCAAAGTTCTGTCATTACTGAGTCGACACTATCTGGTACAAAAGGAGGTTTGTGACCCAACGGCTCCTCACTCTTCTCACTGCAACAGCAGAGACAGCTAAATAAAGTCCCTGAAATCTCTTGTACATGGGGCCCGGCGTTCTGGGCAAGCAGAGAAAGGTGTGTCGCCAGGGGCAACGCCTAAAAGTGTGACAAGGGCTGCGAGGTCTGGCGAGAATGACGACAGCCCTCCCGGCCTTATCCAGATTTGCACAGGGGTGTCTCAAAGCCCCACAGAGTCAAACAGCATTGGCTTGAGGTCGACCAAACCACAATACGGGGTCCAGGGTTTTGTTGCTAAGAGACACGTTCAGCATGCTGCTGGTTGTGGGTTGGGATTTCCCAACGTGCCCCCTAAATGCTCAGAGAATAAAAGGAGACCCTGCCTTGGGTGTTTGCGTGTGAGGCGCCCATGACTGTGAGCTGACCCACCGCCAACAGCATCTCAGCCTGAAAGGAGCAGGAATAAGCCGAGGGGCGGCCAGGGTGCCGCGGTGCTCACTTCCAGGGGACACAGTAGGTCGGGTGGGGGTGTCAGTTCTACACCAAAGCCTGCTTACCCTGGCAGGGGACAGGGCAACTGCTCCTCACCAAAGAAGGGCAGCTCGGGTGTGGGCGTCTCCTCCCCCCACCCCCACCCCGGCCCCCGTCAGACACATCACAACGACCTGAGGCTCGGTTCATGTTTGGGAAGCACGGTGTTAACAGAGGATCAAAAAAAAAAAAAAAAAAATTAAATTAGGAGACTATTATCTGCCAGGAAAAGAAAGGATCTATGCTCACAGAAGGCCACGTTTTATTCCAAAGCCCTCTCTCAAAATTCTTCCTGGTCCCTGGCATTCGGAATCAGCTGATACGGATCTTCCCTGATTCGGATCGGATCCAGGAAGAATTGTGAAGTCTCAGAGATGTCCATTATTGAACCACATCCTACCAGTATGCTGAGGTAGACTGTGCTGGAAAAAAAAAATTCATTGCCCCACATTCACCTGTTTATTTTCCTTTGATAAAAATTTACATGCGCTCCATTTTTTACTAAAGTGATTTTTACAGTGATTTTTATATATTAAAATAAATAATTTTCCCCTAATATAAGAAAACCTTTCTGAATTAGAAAAATGTGAAAACTGCTGCTAGTGTAATCTACGGCCACTACAAATTTACTATGAAAAGAACTAAATACCTAGATCTACGTGTTGTTTTTTTTTTTAATTTACTTACAGATCCTATGTACAAAATGAATTTGGCAAAAATAGTTTCTGTACTCTTGCTCATTGTACCCAATCACGGAGGCCCCCCAGAAATATTTTACATGCTGTAATTTCTCAAATCGTATAAATAAGAGAGCAATAGGCCGTTGGGATTTGTGTCTATCTGTGCTCTTAATCAGGAACCGAGAAGGTTCGGAGGTCGCCCCTGCGCCTGTACCGTCCCTCAAGCCCACAACTCTTAAGAGAAGGAGAAGGGAGGCATCGAAAACTTTGAGAAAATGCACTCAGGGATAATCAGCGTGAAGATGCTGATGAACCGAAGTGACGCATTCACCGTGTTCTTTATTTGAGCAGCTGTGGTGCTTTTTCCCAAAGGGAAGAAACCGTGGGTCCAGGCCGGTTCGGAAGTTCGGGGGAGCGTGAGCGTCCTTTGCGGCTTCTCCTCCAGGCTCTGCTCCCGGAGGGACTGCAACGGCTGAGCACCTGAGGGTTGGCCCAGGCCCCACACCTGGCCCAGGTGAGGTCGCGGCACAGAGCAGCGTCTGGGAGGTCAGTTCTGAGGACAGTCGGGAGCCCTGAGGTCGGAGCGGACCGACGGGTGCGTCTCGCTTCGCATCGTAGTGCTCTCAAAGTCCGTCCGTGCCGTCACGCTTCGGGATAGGATTTTGTCGTTTGCACAACCACCATAGGACATGCACACCCCCTGAGGAGGAGCGTGGGGTACACACAGGCAACCAGGAGAACCCTAGAGCCACAAGTGTGTTCCAAGAAGGTCCAACTCCCGGCAGCTGCCAGCACAAACCTAACCGCCGTCACGCCCAACTGCCTACGCCCTCAGCGAGGGTGGCCTCACGACATCCACAGGGGTTAGCAGCGAACGTGGCTTTTTTCCCAGAAAATGGATGCATTGCAGACCAAGCGGAGGCCTCTGGTGCCTGGCGCCCCCCGACGCGGGCCGAGTGGCCGCCGGCCTCCCCCACCCCAGGAAACGGTCAATAACTTATGAGGCTGATCGGAGAGTTTTAAAAAATTAAATAGGTCACAAATATATTCTCAAAACTCTACCATCGCAGTTCTTTTTCTTCCTTTTGTTTTTGTTTTGTTTTGTTTTGTTTTTTTTCTTTTTTATGTCTTGGCTTTGTTTGGTCTTGAAAAGATCTATTATCACTCCAAACCACTCCTACCGCTTCCAGAAAAAAACGTTTTTTCGCCAAAGTTAAGGGAGAGAAGACTCCTGAGGCTAGACTTGGGGCACAATAAGAATCAGTGGGGGGCACAGTCTCTCAGTAGGGAGGGGCGGTGCTGGGGGCCAGATGGGAAAAGCAGAACCTTCAGGAGCCGATCCCCAAGGTGTCAACTCAGGACGAGCGCTTTACGCACACGCACACACACACCCAGCCACGTCTACCCTGGACACACGCACACACGCACGCACGCACGCCAGACTGCAGATACTTATCCAAAGTACGAAAGCAGCAGCTATTGGTCAATGTGAGGAACTGATTTTGTGAAGGAAAAAGAATTCTTCAGCCTAGATGAGAAAAACCTTTCTAAAGCCCACTCCATAAAGCCCAGAATTCTACTGGGACAGGGTTGGTTTGTTCTTTCTTTCTTTCAAACGTTTGTTCCACACCCAAGTTTTATGTTTTATACTGTAGCTCAGACACCAGCCAAAAAAAAAAAAAAATCTTTGTAAAAACAGGTGATCTCTCTCAATCGACTAGAAAAAGAAGTGACATCCTGGCTTGACCCCGCAGTTGCCCAAAAGGACAGCAGCCACCGAAACCCCTTCCATGTTCACAGTTACACTCTCTGAAGACTCATCAAATTGGCCATCGGTCAGATGCATCTGAAGTCATACAATGAACTGAAACGGGCAGTAACGTTCTCTGAGCTCCGCTGGATGCTGGCGGGTCGGGGAAAATCCTGAGAGTTCTGGAGGCCTTCAAACCAAAGTAGAGCGACCGGGGACCCCTCCCCCAAACAGGCGCCGTTAGGAAGGACTAGACCGTGGCAGAGTCAGGACCCGCCCGTTTTTCTTGCCCCCGTTCATGTGGGTGTAGGGGACGTGATCCTCGTAATTCCGCTTCAGGCCCAGCGTGGACCCTCCGTCCTCTTCCCTCTGAGAGTGTGAGGACCGGTCCAGGGGGACGCTCTCCATGTCCTCAAACTCCATCTCCAACTCCTCGCTCTCGGGCGCCTTGTTCTCCTCACTGTGGAAGAAGGAAACTTCCGGAAAGCTGGGGTGCAGGTCGTCCTTGAGCAGGTCGACGATCTCCAGGAAGGTCGGCCGCATCTTGGGGTTGAACTGCCAGCACATGCGCATCAGCTCGGTGCTAAGGACAGACGGACACGTTAGGGATGAGTCCGGGGCTCCAGCCAAGCAGCCCCCACCCCACCCCGCCCCGGTGGCCCACACCCACAGACGACAGGCGCTCATTTCAGACAGCAACTATGTGCACAGGTGACAGACAGTCAAACAGAAGCAGTGGTTCTATCGGGGCTGAAGGTGGTTTGGAAGCGAGAGCCGAGGGGGCTGCCTCCCCCGCGGGCCAGATCAAGAAGGGCCTCTCCTGATGCTGCCACGTGTTGGAGACCATGGCTCCTCATGTGACATATCCTTGCACCCGCCGGCTGAGCTGTGTGGACTGGACCAGGAGGGCTGGCTCTGAGTGGCTGTCCTGCAGGCCGGCAGGAGGGCCTTAGGACAGTGCTAAGCCAACAGCACCCACGACGGGCGCTGAGGGCTTGGGCTTTCCATTATACTTCTTCCGTTTCCCACTGTACCTTCTTCTAGGGAAGAGGTTGGCAAATTTCGGCCCCTGGACCAAACCTGGCCCCCTGAGTGTTTGTCTAAATAAAGTTTTATTGGCACATGGTCACATCCATTTATTTACGGATTGCCTGTGGCTGCAGAGTTGAGGGGCTGTGACAGACAGCCACATGGCCCACAAGGCTGAAAACACTTACAAAATGGCCCTTTACAGAAAAAATTTGCAAACCCTGCCCTAGGGCCTACTGAATGTCCCTGATCCTAGAACCATGGCTGGCTGCTCATTGGCATGGCTAGCAAAAGACCTCATGAGGCATATGGACGAATACTTTGCTCAAAGATTCTAAACAGTCGATGGCCATGCCACCTTGAACATGCCTAATTTCGTCTGATCTCAGAAGCTAAGTAGGGTAAGGCCTGGTTAGTATTTGGATGGGAGACCACCTAGGAATACCAGACACTGTAGGCATTAAAAATAAAGATTCTAAACAACTTTTTCCCCTCAATATTTAAACATAGGTTTATCCACCAAGTTGTAAAATATTTTATAAGCATCATTTGAAATTTCAATCGCTGCATCATAATCATGTATCGATTTACTGGGCAATTCTCGTATTGTTGGATATTTAGATCATTTCAACTTTTTTGAGACTTTGAAAAACGTTACTCTGGGTAGCTCTTACAACAGAGTGACAGGAATGATTCTCTAGCCATACCGTTGCTAGCACTGAATATTAAAACTCTCTCTCTCTCCCTCCCTTCTTTCTTTTCTTTCTTTATTTGCTCATTTAGGGAAATATTACTCTCCTTCAGTTTACTTTATGCTGACCGGACTATTAGTAGGGCCGGACTATTTTGCAAGTGTTTAATAGCGTGCTGGGTGTGTTGTCCATTTGGTCCCATAACAAATACTTAAAATAAAAATCAGGGGGATACATAATACCAATTTCTGACTAACTTTCTTAATGTTTATGCTCAGTGATGTTTTTCCAATATTACTGAGACATAACGGAATATGACATCGTATTAGTTTCTTGACAAAATTTTAAGTGTATAGAGAATAGACAGTTAAATACAAATCTTCCACACCAGCTCCCCAGTTCCCTTCCCCCAAGTTAACCACTGCTGTGGGGTTTCCTGTACAACCTTCCAAAGATACGCTAGGTAGTAAAGCCTACGTGTAAAGATGTGATATGCAAATACAAGCATGCATATAGACGTGACGTGCATAGTGTGCATGCAACAAAATGATTTGCAAATGTAAGCACACGTGTCCATGACACGCAGACACAGATGTATGTGTGCAAAGATACAATAGGCAAATGCAAGCGTGCATGTAGACACACGATAGGCAAACGCAAGCATGCATGCGAAATCTCTTTTAAGTGAACACCCCTTTCTACACTTACAGTCTCTCTGGACAATTGTCGGGTTGATCCAGATACCCTCCATCCATGACAAATTTCAACACTTGCTCATTAGACAGGCCTTGGTAAGGCTGTTCTGCCAAGCTGGTGATTTCCCAGAGGACCACGCCGAAGGACCTGCCGACAGTTGAGAAGAGGAACAAAGAAGCCATTAAAATACCTACACGCGCACCTTGCTTCGTTTACTAGAATCTGGCTGGCCAGTTAATTAAACGATTCATGCTGTGCTCAGAGGATTAGTCTCCACCGGAACGTGACAGTGGCCATGCAAGAGTCCTCACACATGACACCCCTTTCATTTTCTTGATGGAGAAGTCGTGAGAAGGCAGGTTTTAACGGCCCCCTCCTACTGATCATAGTGGAGGAACCGGGAACTCAAGCCCAGCGCTCTGTCTGCCAACCCACGCACGACTCACCACATGTCTGAAGAAGCAGTGAAGACCCCGTCCTTCAGGGATTCCGGCGCCATCCACCGCACGGGGAGCAGGCCCTTGCCCCCTTTCCGGTAGTAATCCGTCTCGTAGATGTCTCTGGTCATTCCAAAGTCTGACAACAAACAGTTTGCACGCTCTTACCTTTCAGTCTGTGGCCCAGGTGTCTGCCATCTTCACTGCCCTGGCCCGCGTAGAGCCCTCTGACAGGCTCGCCTGCCTCACGTGTGTGCTCCCTGGGTGGCCACTAAATCCAGGGGAAACGGATTCTGAGGGTGCTCATGGGGACGAGGAGGGAGAGGACAGGCCACTCTTTAAAGGGAAGGACATGGAACCACCAAGTGGGGACAGAGTGATGTTCCAGCCCGGAGCTTGGGAAACGCTTTCTCAGAAATGCTCCCTTCCCGCCCATGACTCACAGGCATCCCAAATGGAACTTTTGACTCCGCAGCCAACCACTGCCCCCCATTGGATAGGGCTCCACCTAACAGCCAGCTGCCAGACCAGAAAGCCAGGTTTGGGTCCTCCTTTGACCACCCCCTTTCCTCACACCCCTTATCCAAGGCAGCGGTGAGTCCTGCCCCACTCCACACCCCTCTCTCGTCATCTCTCCTGGCCCCACCCAGACCCACTACCCTCTCTCACCTGCAGGACCTTCCCTCCATCCCGACCCTCACAGCCCACTGCCCGAGAGAAGCTACCTAAACAGAATGACAGCGCTTTGTCACCTCCTGCTCCCCTTGCTGGCATAGGATAAGGTCTTTGGGGTTCATACAGGATAACGTCACCTTTGGCTTCCCACTGACTTTTATTGTAGGGTAATGTCTTTTTGGATCATAAACGGGGTCACATCACATCCTGCCTTGCCCCAGCTGCGTCATATAAGTTCTAGGTGACTTACTATGACTTGCAAGACCATTCTGGGTCTGGCTCCTGCCTCTCTCCTTAACCTCACAGTCCATGCTGCTGGCCCCCTCTAGGTCCCTTTCATTCATGCCACATCAGCCATCCCCCGGCCTCACGGCCTTTGCATGTGACAGCACCCCAGGATGCTGTCACTCGGCTCAACTTCTGCGGGTCTTGGGTGAGATGGTGCCCCTGCAGATGGAGGCCCTTCCTCCCTGTCACGGAACTCCGTGTCCTGGGATGCTCCTTTCCCAGTCTTCACTGCCTGGTTTGTACCAGTGTGAACTACTTTATCGTGTTCATCTCAAACACCTCTGTCCAGGACTATCCGTGGCGATGAACACACTCTACACCCCCACTGTCCACTATGACAGCCACTGGGCGCAAGGTGGCTGCTGGACACCTGAAATGGACTCATCTTTCAATTTTACCAAACATAAATTAACTTAAATGTCGACAGCCACATGTGGCCCGTGGCTACTGTGCCGGGTGGTGGTGAGAAAGACTACGAGCTGCATGGGGACAGAAAAATTCATCATCGCACCCACAGCACCTCCTCCAGCGACCTGCACATACGAGGCACGTGAATATTATCTTAAAAAGTGAATGGGTGATTTAATGAATGAATGCAATTAAATTATGGTGTGAGGATCGGCCGCCCCTTCTAAAACCACTGGAAGAGATTTCACAACACATGATAGAGAACTCCTTCTGAAATTAAGCGTGGCCTGGGCCGTGTGTTCGACAGCAGAAAGCCAGACAAACCTCCGATTTTGACGGTGAAATCATGGGCAACCATGCAGTTCCGAGCTGCGAGGTCCCGGTGCACGAACTTCTTGGCGTTCAGGTACGCCATCCCGTCCGCGATCTCCGCCGCCATCTGGACCATCTCTTGCAGAGTCGGGGGAGGGCGGCCAGGGTTGTTCTAAAGTCAGAACAGAGGGTTGTGTTGTGTTCAGCGACACTCGGGCACACGGCCCCACCGGAGGCGGAGCCCGGCGGGGTCCCCAGGGGCCACTCACCTCAGCCTCAGGCCGCAGGGAACGAAGGTAGCTCTTCAGGTCTCCGTGGGCCATCAGCTCCATCACCACCAGTGTCGGCTGCCCCTTGGACACCACCCCCAGGAGGCGGACCTGAGGAGCAAGCATAAGGGGGCGGTTATCAGGAGGGTCTGCGGGAGACTGTGACACCTCAAGGTCTCCCTGTCCGGTTGTACCCAGCACCCTGCTCCTAGGTGGTATGTGGTCGACCTTGGTCCATCAGGCTCAAATGCCAAGGTCAACGCCCCGGTGTCGGGGGAGGGCTGAGCGAGGCAGGAGAATTCGGGACTCGCAGTCTGGTAAGGGGGGCGCAGACAGAGCCGCCCGCACGGCAACCTTCCAAGGCAAGTGCTCGGCTATTTCCTTGCCATCTCTAAGCACACGTAGCGCATCCCTGCGCCCAGGCCTTCTCATCCGCTGTCTCCTCTGGCCAACCCTCTGCTCCCTCCCACGTCCACACAGCCCAGGCCCTACGCCCTGGACCTCCTCGCTCAAGCACACCTTCTACACTCCCGAATTCCCAGGCCCCCGACCCTGCTCTCCCTTCCCACTTTGCCAGAGCCTCATCTCCTGACAACGAACCGACTGGGTTTAGAGTCTGTCTCCACCCACAAGGGCGGGAATCTGCTGCACCACAGACAAGAGCGGGTGCTCCATCAACGTGTGGGGGGTGAGAGGAAAGGACTCAAGGCTCAAGGAGGAACCAGGGGACACTGTGGGGCAGAAGGCCAGGAAGAGGTTGTGCCGACCGGAAGCGGGCAGGGAAGAGGGAGCTGAGAAGAGGATGAGAAGGTTGACTCCAGAAAGCACCAAGGCGGCAAGAGTCTGGCTCCAGGTGACTTGGGAGAGGATGAGATTGGAGCAGGGAGAAGGGAGACCTTCTTCCCACCTTTAGGATGCTCAGCAGGGCGGGGGCTGGGCAGGGGGTCCCCACCGACTGTCCTCATGCTCTGTGCAGGAGGAGGGACGAGGGAACCAACGTGAAATGATAAAGGAAAAGAATAAAATGGAACAAGCCTTGCCCAGAGGCTCACTTAAAACAGAGTCGAGAGGCTGCTGGGAAGTGGGGCCTCTGCACAGCTTGTGCCTCAGCTCTCAAGAGCTGACCTGTCGCTGAAGTCAGCTCAAAGACGAGGGAGGCACAGCATCCTGGAACCACCACAGCTGCATGGACAGCTGCGGACTCGACCTCTTCCTTGTCGTTTTCGCCCTTCTCGTTTGCATGCTGGAACTAACCAAGCCCTGTTAACGTAGCCAGGACCCTCCATTTGCAGGAAAGCTTGCACTTTGTGGGTTTCGAGATGACATGCCCTGCCTTTCTTTGTTCTCTCTGGAGGGCAGTGTAGTTGCTACCTGAACCTCTGTCCCCTGGGCTGCAACTTTCTGCTCAGACAAATGCCTTCTGTTCTTTATTACAGCCCGAATCTCCTCTTCGGTTAGCAAAAGCAGCAGACTCACCACGTGATGGCAGGTGAAGCCCTTCATGACCGAGGCCTCGTTGAGAAACTCGATGCGCTCACGCAGGCTGGCCGACTCGTTGACCGTCTTCACCGCCACCCGGGTCTCCGCCTCACCCTTGATGATGTCCTTGGCGTTGCCCTCATACACCATGCCGAAGGAGCCCTGCCCCAGCTCTCGCAGGAGGGTGATCTTCTCCCGAGGCACCTCCCACTCGTCCGGCACATACACAGAACAGGGGAACACTACTCCTCACTTATCTACACGGCCTGCTCCGTGATCCCCAGCCACCTCCCACCGAGCCCCCCACACATGCTCATTAAGCGACTTCTCTGATCCTGGACCTGTGCCAGGCACACAGCTGAGAAGAGGACAGGTGTGGGTCCCGCCCTCACAGTGGGGACAGCAGAGGCTGGGGAAGGAGCCACATGGGTCCAGGGCTATGGCCCGTAAGTGCTGCTGAGCCTGCATCCCCATCCTTCCCATCTGATTTCGGAGCCCCACTGCCTAAGGATGCCACTTCCCATCTAGGGCTGTTGTTTCTGCAAAGTGCCAAGGAGATCGGGGACCATCCAGCCTGTGAACCCCTGGCCATGTGAGTAAGCCCATCCAGGACCACCCAGATGCTCCACAGGCAGGCACAGCCACGTGAATGAGACCAGAAGAACCGGCCAGCTGAGCATGGCCAGGGAGCAGACCCATCAAACCGAACCAATTAATGGTCATTGTTTTAAGCCACTAAGCTTGCAGTGGTTTGTGATATAGAAAATGATTCGCAGACAAAGGCACCGAGGCCTTGTAAGAAAAGCCAAAATGGTCCCTGTCTTCCTCTGCGCCATCACTGTTAAGGGCCACACTGTGTCGCCCCCAAATTCATATGTTGAAGTCCTGATCCTGGAACCTCTGAATGTGACTGTATTTGGAGATAGGGTCTTTAAAGAGGTAATCAAGGAAAAACGAGGTCATTGGTGTGGGCCCTGATCCAGTCTGACCGGTGTCCTTATAAGAGGAGGAAATGAGGACACAGACACACGCAGATGGATGACTGGGTGAGGACAGCCATCTACATGCCAAGAAGAGAGGTTACAGACCCCACCGTCACCCTGACCTTGAACTTTCAGCCTCTAGAAATGTGACAAAATAAAATTCCGTTTTCTAAGCCACCCAGTGTCAACACATAGTTACAGCGGCCCTAGCCAACCCTTTCGGTGGCTGATGGCTCATGCAAGGACACTGGATGACACAAGAGCTCTCCACCCAAATGAACTCGCAGATGCTCAGTGAGGGCTCCCTGCCTCCAGGGGTCTGAGCCCAGCTCTCTCCTTGTGTGCAGCACTTGTCTCAGGTCTTCCCGACCTCGAAGGCCCTCGAGCCCCAATTTCCAGCCCTGACTGGGCGCCCTGGTGCTTTCAGCCTTTGCTGCATTCCCAGAAAGCAGCAGGATGGCGGGGTGCCAAGGCAGCCCTGAGGACCAGCTTCCCAGCCCCCGACGTGCGGTAAAAACGCCATTTCCAGCAGGGAAGGGAGGCTCCTTGATC
>NW_011889277.1:263997-277781 GCF_000151845.1 Pteropus vampyrus | reverse complement strand
GTGGGGACAGCAGAGGCTGGGGAAGGAGCCACATGGGTCCAGGGCTATGGCCCGTAAGTGCTGCTGAGCCTGCATCCCCATCCTTCCCATCTGATTTCGGAGCCCCACTGCCTAAGGATGCCACTTCCCATCTAGGGCTGTTGTTTCTGCAAAGTGCCAAGGAGATCGGGGACCATCCAGCCTGTGAACCCCTGGCCATGTGAGTAAGCCCATCCAGGACCACCCAGACGCTCCACAGGCAGGCACAGCCACGTGAATGAGACCAGAAGAACCGGCCAGCTGAGCATGGCCAGGGAGCAGACCCATCAAACCGAACCAATTAATGGTCATTGTTTTAAGCCACTAAGCTTGCAGTGGTTTGTGATATAGAAAATGATTCGCAGACAAAGGCACCGAGGCCTTGTAAGAAAAGCCAAAATGGTCCCTGTCTTCCTCTGCGCCATCACTGTTAAGGGCCACACTGTGTCGCCCCCAAATTCATATGTTGAAGTCCTGATCCTGGAACCTCTGAATGTGACTGTATTTGGAGATAGGGTCTTTAAAGAGGTAATCAAGGAAAAACGAGGTCATTGGTGTGGGCCCTGATCCAGTCTGACCGGTGTCCTTATAAGAGGAGGAAATGAGGACACAGACACACGCAGATGGATGACTGGGTGAGGACAGCCATCTACATGCCAAGAAGAGAGGTTACAGACCCCACCGTCACCCTGACCTTGAACTTTCAGCCTCTAGAAATGTGACAAAATAAAATTCCGTTTTCTAAGCCACCCAGTGTCAACACATAGTTACAGCGGCCCTAGCCAACCCTTTCGGTGGCTGATGGCTCATGCAAGGACACTGGATGACACAAGAGCTCTCCACCCAAATGAACTCGCAGATGCTCAGTGAGGGCTCCCTGCCTCCAGGGGTCTGAGCCCAGCTCTCTCCTTGTGTGCAGCACTTGTCTCAGGTCTTCCCGACCTCGAAGGCCCTCGAGCCCCAATTTCCAGCCCTGACTGGGCGCCCTGGTGCTTTCAGCCTTTGCTGCATTCCCAGAAAGCAGCAGGATGGCGGGGTGCCAAGGCAGCCCTGAGGACCAGCTTCCCAGCCCCCGACGTGCGGTAAAAACGCCATTTCCAGCAGGGAAGGGAGGCTCCTTGATCAACATTCGTTCTCCCCCACTCCTGTTCCCTCCACACATTCCCACTTGCAATAACCACCTTTTCTAGTTTCTCTTTTCTCACCCTCCGGACCACATCCCCTCTGCTCTCATCATCCCCGGGCCAGGTGCCAGACAACCAGGCCGCAGCCCCTACGCCCCCAGCCCGCCAAAATCATTCACACAAGCCAATCCTAAGTCTCGGCCTCCTCTGCCTTTCCTGTGCAAACCACAAGGAAGCTCTGGCCCACGTCGCCCCTCCCTCTGCCTGCTGACCGGCGCGGTGCTGCCCCGGGGGCGCCCTACATGGTGTGGGCCTCCTGCTTCCACGGGACCATGGGATAAACGTCTTCCTTCAGGACAGTCATTTCCATGTCTGCCTGTCTTATCAGATCTGATTAAAACAAGTCCCAGGTACCCTTAACACACCACCCCTGTATCCCAAGCCAGCATCCTGCCAGGCAATGGTGCCTTGAAAGTCGCTTTTTAATTTTGCTGCATGAAGCACTTTAGAAACTTGGTATACAGTAGATGCTCTCCCCTCGGAAGGAACGACCAGGCCTTATCTACGGGGGTCATTCACTGCCCTTTGGTACAATCAAGGGAAATGCAGACGTCAGACCTGTGCTCCCACCACATCTGTGCTCAACTGGCACCCAGAGCAGATGCGTCCCTGGCACCCACACAGCCTCCCGCCCATCACGCCGTGTCCCTCTCTGCTTCTTGTCTTCCCCACTGCACCCACAGTCCCCCATTTTGGCTTCCGGTCCCCACCTTCCAGCTTGGGCAGCAAGTTCAGACACAGCTTTCTGGCTCTGGCCCTCGGCACTCTCGCTGGCACAGGCCCCAGGCTCCACGCCCCCACAGCTGGGGCACCAAGCCCTCGGCCTCCCACCCCAACCCATGGGTCGTGGACCAACAAAATCAGCACATCCAAACAGGCACCAGACACAGGGGCCCGACTGCTTCGGGCGATGGGCTTTCTGCAGGGAGGGGAAGGTCTTCAGCTCCACTGAACAAGAGGGCTCGTCTCAGCCTCTCGGGGTGTCAACCCTTGACTTCCACTTGACGGTGATGGCAAAGGAAACTTGACAGCAAAACTCTGGCCACCCACAGAGAAGAGGACGGTACTCACCATCGCTGGCACTGAGGTACTCAGGGTTTGAAGAAGCATACAGCGGTCCCAGGGGTCCATCTGGCTGCCTGGAAGAGAAAGAGGGAGGCATTCCAGCTTGGGATTCTCATGGGACTTCAGGAGTCACTCACTACAGGCAGACACAGGCCTCTCCTCTGCAAACGAGAATCTGTAATAGTGGCAGCCATGTACAGGGCTGTTCTGTAGCCGTGTCGTCCCAGCTTGTGAGAAACAACTGTTAGATTTTCAGGAAACTTGCAAGCCAGTTGTTAAATATAATCATCATTCAAGAATAAATTATACGGGCTCACAATTAAATAAATTATATTATAAGAGAAGGTAATGATCTTCGTAAGTCACCATTCCCTAATTGTCATTCTAATCTTACTATGATCAGCGTTCCTCGAGGCTATGTAAGTTACTTCATTTATTTTCACTATTGTATCCTTATGGGAGAAATACTACATCACGGCGAGCAACTGCACATCCCTGCCCACTCTGTGCTCAGTGACTTCAGGTCTGTGGCTTGACATTGGCCACCGTGGGAATATTTATGCCACAGGAGTAGGTAAACGCTGCAAACCAAGACTTGATTTATTGTTCTGTTACTTGTCCAGGCTTGAGTAAGTGATGGGAAAAAAGTTAATAATGCGGATTAAACGTTACCATGTGCCATGTCTAGCCATAATGTTGCATATGGCAAAACACATCAAGGAAATGTTAGGTATTTAGGTATTTAAGAATTATCGTCTGATTCCACGCAGCTACTCCTGTGATTGAAGAGCATATATATCTTATTTCATTTTTGTCCTACTCTTTAATACAAACAAAATATCAATCAACATTCACTAACGCTGTTCATCAATTGCAACCATAGGTTGGCTAGAGATACAAAGGTTCAGGGGGGAAAAAAAATCAAGGCAAATATTTGGTGAGAATCCCCAGGCCAGAGAAAATGTGTGATAAAAAGTATTGTATAGTGTTACAATCATCGTCTGTAAATTGCATGCTACACATCCTTCATATCAGTAAAATTGTTAATAAACTCAGACACAGCTACACCCAGGCACACTTTTTTCTGGAGAGCCGGTTGTTTCACCATTACCAGCACACCACCACACTCACCTCTTCCTCAGGAACAGATAAATACTTCCGATCACAACGCTGAAGAGGAAGACAAAGATGAGGGGACCGATGATAATTTTTGCAATATTTGATGGGACGTCTACTGAAACAGAATAAGAAAATATATGTTTCATATCAAAATGAGTTCCCACCACAAATCACATGTACGAATAGGACAGCGGGCCACACACACTTGTCCCCCATCTCTTGTCCCTGAGTGAGCCTCTCTCTGCCGGTTCCCTGGACCCTCCCTTCCCAGCAGACCCGAAGCATCATTTGGCTCCAGAGGGCTGGGAGGAAAGCTCGGAAGCCTGTGCTCTGGAAGCGCACCCCTGAACCCCAGACCACTGCTCGCTCAGCCTTCTCCCGCCCCCCGCCAGGACCCCACACTCAGAAGGGCCCTGCTCTAGGTTTTAATGCTCCACTGTCGCCATCCTGAAAGTCTTTATTTTTAAACAAAGGCCCTACATTTTCCTTTTGCACTGAGCCCTGCAAATCAAATAGGCTAGCTTAATTCCGAGCAGCACCTCTGGCAGATGAAAACTTCACCAGGAGGTGCCCTGTGTGTGCTAGGGGGCTCTGCCCCTCCCCGCTGGACGGCCAGCCCATGAACCTGGGTGCCAGATACGGTACCAGATAAAACAAAGGGCAGTGCATTTCCCCTGAAGAACCCCTTTAAAACGGGCTGAAGAAATGCCAGGCGGCCTTCATTTTTTAGGTTCATTTCTTAGGTTCCCAGGCAAGGCCAAGTTCTTTGTAAGCATCGACACGTCCGGTATTCAGACTCTTCCAAGCCATGGAAGAAAATGGGGTCTGAGAGGTCAGAGAAGGAATCCGGGCCGCTGGGTCTTTTGATAATAGCGGTTTCCCAAACACTTACTCAATGCCAGGCACGGTTTGACGTGCTTTGTGTGGATGATCTTAATTAATCGCGCCGCAAGCTAAGGCGGGAGGTACAACTAACAGACTGGGAAACAGAGGCTCAGAGAGGGGAGGGGTCTTGCCCAATGTCCCAGAGCTGATCCACGGTGTGGCAGGTATTTGCACACGGGCCAGCTGAGTGAGTTCTGACCACTGCCCCACGCTGCCTTCGGTGGCCAGCTCTATCCTGAGACACCTCGTCCACCTGGTCCACCTTGACTGACAGCAAACCGTCAATGTCGTTTCTGGTGGCTCCCAGCAGGCAGGACGTCTCCGTAAACGTCTGGTGATTGAATGGACCATGAGCAATGGAAATGGTCTGGTTACGTACAGCTGCTCCCTCCAAAGGAGCAGGAAAGCCGGAGGCCACTGAGCGCTCAGGTCTCAGCAAGTCTCGGGGCAGAATCCGAGAGCCGCCCCACTTCTGCTTCCCAGACCCCACAGTCCCGCCCACTCCTCAGATTCCAGCGGCAACCCGAACTGGGGTGACGGAAGGGAGGCCCCCAGGGCACAAAATCTGAAAGAAACTCTTGCTCTGGGTCATGCAAGGGCAGGGACAGCCCGAGGATGAGCACGCCTTAAATTCTTCCGCTGGTGCCCTGCTTCCCTTCCTGTTAAATAATAAGAAAGAATTTTTAAGTGCATTTGACCCTTGAACACGAGTTTGACCTTGACGGGTCCACCTATACGTGGATTTTTTTCAATAAATACATACAGTACAGTAGATGTATTTGCTTCTTCTTATGATTCCTTAGTATTTTCTTTTTCTAGGTTACTTTATTGTAAGAACATAGTACATAATACATGGAATATACAAAACATAAGTTACTTGACTGTTTATGTCATCAGTAAGGCTTCCACTCAATAGTAGGCTATTAGTAGCTAAGTTCTGGGAGGAGTCAAAGTTATATGGGGATATGAGACTGTGTGGGGGTCGGTCGCCTTGACCCCTGTGCTGTTCAAAGGTCATCTGTCATCTAATGTGTCAAACATTTAACTCTCCAGATTTTTGGCTACTGTGAGTAATGCTGTGCTGGATTTCCTTGAACATGTATCTTTCTTAAGAATCTCTGATTGTTTCCTTATGATATATTTCTAGAACCAGACTGTTGGCTCAAATAGTAAGAGCCCTTATGACATTTTTGATGCACATTATTAAAGTACTACACTTTAGCACTCACTAACCAAGAAAAAAAAAAGGTCTGCGTGTTTGTACTCTTAGTACTATAGTTATAAAAAAAATAAAATAAAATAAAAATATTGCCAATTTGATAAGCTGAAAATTACATCTTGTTTTAATTTGCATTTTTTCTTTTTTGATATGGTTTTGAATGAGGTTGGACATTTTTTCTTATGTTTTCTATTTTTTATATTTCTTTTTAAATGGGCTATTTATGTTCTTTGCTTATTTTTGTATTAGGATATATGTATCTTTTACTCATATAATATATACATTTGACCCTTGAACACTGTGGAGGTGGGGGCACCAACCCCTGCACAGCTGAAAATCTGCATATAATTTTTAACTCCCCCAAACTTAACTACTAATGACCTACTGTGGACCAGAAGCCTTACTGATAATATAAACACGTGAGTAACACACGTTTTGCACATTTTATGTATTATATACTGTATTCGTATGATAAAGTAAGCTAGAGAAAAGAACATGTTATTAAGAAAATCATAAGGAAGAGAAGATGCATTTACAGTACTTATTAAAAATAAATTTGTATAAGTGGACCCGTGAAGTTCGAGGGTCAACTATATATTCATTTTCTATTAAGTATATTAACTCCTAGTCAATGACGTTACAAATGTTTTTCCCACTTTGATATTTTCCGTTGAATGCCATTCACAGTGTCCCCGCTTCTTAAGAGAGAGACTCTAACTCTCTGGATACCGAGTAACGCGCAGCATCTTTGTTATCGATGAGCCTCTTGGACCACGCCTGAGTTTAGGCCAACAGGCGGGATAGCTCACAGGGAGCTGGTCACCAGAAGAGCTAGCATGTGATTGGCGAAGCGGGACCGTCAGCCAGCCTGACCTCCAGAGAAGGGAGGGGGCTTGTGATGGAGTTCGATCACATGGCCAACCATTCACTCAATCACCCCTAGGTGATGAAACCCCAATAAAAACTCTGACACCAAAAGAGCTTCCTGGCTGAGGAGCATATCGGTATACCCAGAAGGGTGACATGAGGTGTCCTGATTCAGTGGAGAGGACACAACGGAGCCCTGTGTCCAGGACCCTCAGGCCCTCATCCTATGTGTCTCTTCATTTGAGTGGTCCCGACCTATAACCCTTAAATAAAATCATCTTTGTAACTGTAGCACTTTCCTGAGTTCTGTGAGCCACTCTAGCAAATGATTGAATCTGAAGGGGTGGCGGGAACCCCCAAATCTGTAGCCAGTTGGTCAGAAATGCAGGTGGCCTGGAAAACCCCCAGACTAGCACCTGGCATCTAGGCGAGAACAGTCTTGTGGGAAACAGTGCTCTCAGCCTTACGGGTTCTGTGCTAGCCCCAGTGGGCAGCATTGGACTCGTTGTGTGTGCTCCCAGTTGGTCAGAACCTCATCTCAGTCCTGACCCAGAACCATCCAGCAAGAAGCACTCCCACCGTCCACACTCCCACCGTGCCAGGTACATGAAAATCCAGCTGGCAAGCGGAAGCCCCATCTCGCCCCTCCCCGCCAAGCTCCCGTTCCTCCTGCTCTAGAGTCTCCCCTCCTCCTGAGTAACTCGTTGGTTTGCACGTTCAAGTGTCTGGGTTCATACCAGGTGCTGAGCTGAACAACCTCTTTTGTCCCCCACTTGTACATTCTTCTAGGTCTAGGCCAAGAGATCACCACCTCCAGGAAGCACTCCCTGATCAGCTCAGCCTTCCCTACCTCTCTCCACTTACTGCCTGGACACCAAACACACCCAAGGCCAAGTAGGGAAGCTCCCACCTCCTTTGTTATTATGGCCCACGTAACAACAAAGATCGAAACACTAGTTCGCAAAGGAGACGTGTCTATCAGACTTGCCCTGTGCCAGTCACTTGACCTTCATGATCTCACTGAAACTCCCTTCACTTCCAGAGGTGGTCCTATCACCATCCCCATGGACAGATGAGGAAGTGCAAGCTCAGAGAAGGCACGTACCTTGCCCTCGTCACACAGCAGCAGCCCGTGGGCCCACAGGGAAAGTCCAGGGCCAGCACGCATAGCCTCCAACCTTCCCCGACTATCCTCTGAGATATTCTGCCCTGCCCAGCACCAAGCACAGACCCAACCAGTCCAAGTCACTGTGTATGCTTACGGTAGTCTGTCACGTAGAAATAGGTGGCTTCCGTCCAGGAGCCATTGCCTGCCAGGGAGGTGGCCCGCACTCGCACGCTGTAATTCCCCGGGGGCAGCCCACGCAGCCTGCAGCCCCGCTCCAGAGCGAAATGCCTGCGGGAGACACAGAGGTGCAGCTCCTGGAAGACACAGACAGGATCCGCTCAGAAATGACACACAGGGAAGAGTGCAACCTGCGAGTGACTTCGAGACTAGGAATGTGAGAACCTTAGCTCTACGGACAAGGAGACAGAGGCAGAAGCCACCGTGATGGATGACAGCCAGTCTTCCCAAACCGCAGGCAGGCTTTCGACCCAGATCATTTCATTAATTCTTCCGACAACCCCGTGCACAGGGAAAGTGAGGCTTAGGGCAGAGTCGGGGAACTTTTACTGTACAGGGCCAGATAGTAAATATTTTCACCTTGGAGGGGCCAGAGGGTCACTGTCACCAACTCAACCTTGCCATCGAAATTAGCAAAAGCAGCCAGACGAATCCCAAGTCTGTAATATCCTTAAATGAACAGACATGGCTGTGTGTCCGCGAAACACTGCGGATGCCGAAAGCTGAACTTCATATAATTTACACGTGTCCTGCAATACGATTCTCCTTTTTGTTTTCTTCCTAACATTTTAAGATGCGAAAGTGATTCTTAGTCCACAAGCGGAACACAGGCAGGCATACGAAAACAGTTTGCCGACCCCCGGCTGAGAATGTGAGATAATCAGCAATGATCTCACACCCCGTGAGCTGCAGGCCCCACCCTTGCACCCACAACCTCTGGCTCCAAAACTCCTTGCAAGCATCATGGGATATCTTCACCAGGCCTCTAGAAAGTCCCAGAGGGCAGGCAGAAGGGACCCACGTCACCCACATCACACTTCAGGCCTTTCCCCTACACCTCTTCCTCGAAGAGGTGAATAGATATGTGGGCTTAAGGTCTTGAGAACAAATTTAAAATTTCCTTCCTTCCCATGGTGCCTTTGATTTCATTTTATTTCTTTTACCTTCATTAGAAGAGTTGGGATCTACCTAACTGTCTGATTTAAAAAAAGGAGAGAAGCATACAAACCCCAGTGACAAACATATACATAGAGATAAGCCCAGAGCTTATCCAGAAAGGCATGAGGCTCCCTGGGAATTAACTAAGACCATGAAACCTGCCAGGCTCAGGCCGGATTTTGAAAACTTTCCAAAACAGCTCCAAGCTCATAGTGCATGCAGGGCACTGGCCTGGAAAATTTTAGGGAGAGAGAAAGAAATGTAAAAGCTCTCGTGTTCATCATGTGACAACAGCAGCCAGAAAACAAATCCGGCTGGAGGCAGGGGGTGGGGAACTCTAGTCCAAAGGTTCTTCCAAGAAGGATGAGTCACCAAATAGAAAGGGACAAATCAGCAAATATAGAAACCAAAGGTAGCTGCTATCCAGGACAAAGGGGACACACATCTTCCAATATCAGTCATTTATTTACCTCAGGGTCGGGGACCGAGAGGGGACCGTAATGGAAGGAACTAGAACCTGATATAGCTCTCCCCAAGGACACCAAAACATCTTAACCAAAAGCTGGAGAAAATTTTGTAAAACTGGCAAAGTCATAATGATGTAAAAAACAATTTTTTACCTGACTTTTTTTCACTTTATCAAAGTGATGCTAGACGATTAAGGAAAATGTTGGAGATCATCAATCAACCAGTCTTGTCTATGAAAAGGTTTTTTTAAAGGTTCCCGTAACCCCTCATTCTCTCCTAATGTCCCCCCTATCCTTGTTTCCCTAAAGGTTGACTAGGGCCCTCCTATATGGGACCAGGGTCAGGCCCTGCAGGGCAGAGGCTGGTGGGCATTCCTGGTGATGACTCTCGGGCTCCAGGAACAGGAGAGTCAGTCCTGCCAAAGGCGGTGGGGAGAACGCAGGGATGGGTCCAATGTCAACAAAGCAACCAGCTGTCCCAGTTTACCTGGGACCGACAGGTTCTTAGGATATAGGACTTCAGTGCTCAAACCTGGAAAATTCCAGGCAAACAGGGTAGACTTGATCACAGCAGTAGAAATGAAATCTGCACAGAATCTATGTTCTCCTCCTTGCTACCAACAACACCCTAACTTCCCTTGGAAACTACACCTTCCCCTGGAGTGGCTCTCGCCTCCCACCCCAACCCTACCAGGGTTCCAGGGCTCACCCTGACTGCCTAAAGCTGAAGCATCCCATTGGTTTGGGGAAGGGCATGAAACTCAGACCCCAAAGGAGCCATCGCCAAAATGCAAATCAAGACCACGATGAGATACCACTTCGCATCCACTAGTACGGCTATAATCAAAAAGATGGACCAGAACGAGGGTTGGCAAGGATGCACAGAAACTGGAACCCTCATACACTGCTGGTGGGAACATAAAGTGTTGCAGCCACTTTTGAGAAAGAGCTCAGTGTTTCCTAATATGTTAAATGTAGAGTTACCATGTGACCTAGGAATTCCACTCCTAGGTATGGACCTAAAAGAACTGAAAACGTATGCCCACGTAGCAGCATGACTCATAAGAGCCAAAAATAGTAATAACTCAAATGTCCATAGGTGGATGAATGGATAAACAAAATGTGGTCCATTTTATGACAGAATATTACTCGGTCATAAAAAGGAAGGAAGCACTGACACGTGCTACAACGTGGATGAACCTTGAACATGTTATGCTAATGAAAGCCAGTAACAAAAGACCCCATACCATAGGATCTGTTTATATGAAATGTCCAAGACAGGCAAACTCATAGAGACAGAAAGTGGATTCATGGTTGCCAGGAACTGGAAAGATTGGGGAGGTGATGGCTAAGGACAGAGGGGTGTGGTTTATTTTGCAGGTGATGAAAATATTCTGAAATTGACCTTGGTGATGGCTGCACAACTCTCTGAATGTACCGCAAACCATTGAATCATACACGTTAAATGGTTTTATTTTATGGTATGTGAATGTATCTCAATAAAGCTGTTATTAAAAACCCTCATGCCAGAGCCAATCAGCACACAGCACTCCCCTGGTCATGTGATTTGCCGCTGGGTGTCACATGACCGCAGTCTGGCTGGGACACAGACTCTCTCTTCCTGTAGGCTTGGTGCTAAGAAGATATGAGGCTTGGAACCACAGAAATCATAGGAGGACAGCCAGGAGTTGCTAGGCTCACTGCAAAGACCCTTAAGACGCAATGGAGCCAAAAGAAGTCTGGATCAGCCATGCCCAAACTCCTTAAACTGTTCAGCTGTGGGAGTTATTAACTTCCTTTCAGCTGTGGGAGTTATTAAGCTTCCTTTCTGTCATAGCTAGTTCGATGGTGGTGGGGTGGGGGGGCGGGCAGGGTTCTAACGGCTAGTGGGAGGTAAAGGATAACAGCTGGAGAATCTCGAACCCAGAGCCTATAACCTCAACCTCTACATTACACTGGACAAAGTTCTGCGCAAACACCCTTGTAAAAGGCTGCACATCCACCGTTTTATGGATATACCATATTCTGTGTACCCATTCTCCAGTGAACAGACATCAAGTGGCTTGCATTTCTTGCTAGTGATGAAAATCTTATGCATAAAGTTTTGCCCCCACCCCAAATTTGAACTATTTCCTTAAGACAGATGGGATTAATATATACAGGGTAAGGTATTAGTAAACCTTGCAATAATGGTCCCGTAAGAGTCATGCCTCCCTTCAGGCACCGCTGAGAGGCCCCGTCCCACACCGATGCTGGGCTTGGCCACTGGACTCATGCTGCTGCACGTTCTTCTCTGCTTCTTTCCAACTCTGCAGGCCATATAAAAACAGGCCTCAGGCCCGATTTGGCCCACAAGCCATAGTTTGCTAGTTTCAGTTCTAAATCATTGTCCAAGCCGGATATTTGGGCACCAAGAGCAGATGTGATCTCAGGAGGGGTCAGCAGAGGGAGACCTACCTGTCCTTTCTGGCTCAGGGAAGTCATGCTATACCTGCCTGGTTACAGGATGACCAAAGTTCCAGGAAATCAGGCAGTTTTGTTATAACATCCATTGGGTGCTAATAAACTACGGCCCACAGGCTAAATCTGGCCCACAGGCTAAATCTGGCCCACTGCTCATTTTTGTAAATAAAGTTTTATTGACACACAACCACACCCATTCATTTTTGTATCGTCTATATGGCAGCTTTCGAGCTACAATGGCAGAGTTGAGTATTTGCAACAGAGACTATCTGACCACAAAGTCAAACATGGGTACTATCTGGCCCTTTACAGAAAAAAGCTACCTATCCTTGGATCAGAACATATGATAAGGCTTGGGTCTGAATGCTGACTGTATTGTTATGACCTCGGACACAACTCAAATTCTGGACACCTTAATACCAACCTCATTGGGTTATGTACATATTGCACTTCATCGGTCCCAAGAGGTATATCATTTCCACATTTCTAAAACTGGAACACACCTTATAAGCAATGCCAGCTTACAGTTAGATGTGGCAGTATCCTTTTGTTTCTTAATGGTCCGTAAAAATAACAGGACTCTCATCACATCTTAGATGTGACAAAATACAAGAAATGAGACACTGTGCGTAAAGCTCTTAACATGCACGGGGCACGCAGTGGGTTTTGGGCTGGCTTAGCTCCTTTTTTGTTCTTGGATTCCATGTTTGTGCATCTCTGGCGTTCACCTGCCCAGCGTCTGGTAGTAAAGGGAGACGCCCAACGAAAAGTCACTCATTAAGGTTTTAAGTGATGTGTTTGTTCCCAGACTCAGATAACTCTCTCTAAAGTGAGAAGAGTCTCCTGTTATGTCGGGAAAGACACAATGCAGCCCGCCATCATTCAACTTGTAGGACAGAGCAGAAAGTCAGCGTGAGAAATGCTGAAAGAGAGAAGTTTGTAGATTGGCATTTCTGACCCATCTCCCAGGAAATGTACGTATCAAGGCCATCTGAGTCCTAACAATGAAACGTCTAATGAGAGAAGCTAGAATCTAAGGCGCGGAAGGAGGTAGCAATGGCAGCCTGGAAGGCTCGCGCCCCACGGGTCTTACCTCATCGCCGTATCGTCGATAGCTCACTTCGTACAGCACAATCAGACCGTTGGGTTCCTTCGGCTCCTGCCACATCAAGTGAACAACGTTGTTCTCGAAGATTTCGTGGGTCACGGGGCCAACGATGTCATCTGCCTTGGCTGTAAGGAGCAGTGGTTAGAGTCGGGGACCTGAACCCCGGGTCAAATCCCACCTCAGCCTCTCAGCAGTTAGTGACCTCGAGCTGGTTACATAACTTTCCTATGTTCCATTTCCCATGCTGGAGAATGGACATGCACAACTCACCTCACTGGACTGTCTACACATCTGTGTCTGTCTAGTTATCTCATATCCTTTTAGTTCTGTTTCTCTGGAGGACCCAGACTAATACACCACATATGTGTATTTCTTAATTTTACTTTATTTTTCTTATGACTTGAGTGTATTTCCCAATGTTTATATGACTCACGTAATTAAAAAATAATCAAGGCAACATGGATGGACCTTGAGGGCATTATGCCAAGTGAAGTAAGTCAGACAGAGAGACAAATCCTGTGTGAGCCACTTAGGTACGGAACCTAAAAAAGCTGAACTCACAGAAACAGAGACTAGAACGCTGGTTGCCAGGGGCGATGTTGGTCAAAGGGCACAAACTTCCAGTGAGAAGATGAAATAATTTCTGGGGATCTAATGTAGAGCATGGTGATGAAAGTTAATAACACTGTGTTGTGTACTCGAAAGTTGCTAAAAGAGAACTTAGGCATTCTCGCCAGATAAAAGAACTGGTAATTACGTGGCGTGATCGCGGTGTGAGCTGATGCTCAGGCGGTGCACGCGGTATGATCACACTGCAGTTTACAAGGATAGTGAGTCGACGCGTGGTCCACCTTGTTATCGGAACTTACACAGTGTTATGTGTCAACTGTATCTCAGTGAATCTGGGAAAGACTACAGATAAATAAAAAATATAAAGGCAAATAAAGAGGGAGGGTGGAGGGCTTCTCTCGGGTCAGCGTGGGTCTCCCGGCCCGCGACGTGCCTACGCACCTTCCGGCATGGTCCTGGCGCTGACGTAGGCTGCCACACTGCACCTTTCCTCGGGCGCATCCTGGTTGCAAGCCTGCAGCTCGATGCGATAGCC
>NW_011889277.1:257917-262725 GCF_000151845.1 Pteropus vampyrus | reverse complement strand
GGCTTCGTGCTCTCATCTCTCGACCTTAATGACCTTAACGCGGCTTCGTGCTCTCATCAGAGGCGCTTGAAACTGCACCTCAGCCACGATGAGTGGGGGTGAGCCCGTTCTGTTTTCCTTTTTTCTTGCTTTTTTCATTTCTTCATATTTTTAACCTGAGAGATGATTTTTTAAAGGCTTCGCTCTACTGCTCTGTTTGCGTCTCTTTGTACTGCTCAGTGTGAACTTCTCTTTCCTTTATTGGTTCTTTTGTGTCTCTCCAGGGAATTGTCTACTCTGATCCTATTTTTTCCAGGAAGTTCTGCTTTCCTCATTGCTGCTCCTACGCTGTCCATTCACTAAGGATATTAACCCTTTACCAATGGTGCCCCACGATTCGCCGTGGTTTGCTGTTTGCCAGTGAGATTCCTTGAAATGATCCCAAGCCGTCGTTCCCGTGTATCTGTAATATTTTATGTCAACAAACTAAAAAAAAAAAAAATTTACAGATAGAGATGGAGTCACTAAGGTTTTATGGCAATTATGAAAGAGATCTTTTCCTCCGTTTCATATACTAATTATCACTAGCAGATCCACTGGATTCTGTTTATTTCTATTGTCGCTATTTTCCCAAACTCTCATTCACGAACAATGAATTCTAAGAGCTTTACTGTTGATTTTCTTGCATTTTCAAGGAACACACCAGAAAAAAAGGTCAGCAAACTTTTCCTGTAAGCACTAGAGAGTAAATATTTGGGTTTTTTGCAAGACATGTGGCTTTTGTCACAACTATTCAACTTTCCATGGTTTTCAAGGCTTTGTAGCCATAGACACAATGGAAACAAATGAGTGTGGCTGCATTCCAAATAAAACTCTGTGACAAACAGCCAGCCAGCCCAGGGTCCAGCGTTTGTCCGGCCTTGCACTAGAATATCTGCAAATATCGATGATTTTATTTCCCACAATCTATTCTCTGACATTTTCATTTCTGTTTTGCGTCTGACTGCACTAGCCGGATAACCAGAGAAAAGTTAATTAGTGATGATGACTCTGGACTCCTCCCAACTCTAACGGGAATAGGTTTTAAGTATGACGCTAATCTGGCTATTGGTTTCATCTAAGCAATATTTATCCTGCTGCCTCTTTCCACCCCCTTTCTCTAAATTAGAATGTTTCAAATTAACATTATGAAATGAGATTATTACATGATTTTCCTTACTGGGCCCCTTGATGAATCAGATTGCATTATCAGATATCCGGATCTTAAACCATCCTTGCACTCCTGAGATAAACGATATTGCCAGCAGTGTTTTATTTAACACACTTGGACTGAAAGTCCCACATTAGCTGATCCTGGGGTTTCCTTTCAATGCAGCATCTCTGTCAAGTTCTGCTAAGGGGTGTTATGTTAGTTTCACAGAATGACCTGGGAAGGTTTCCATAGATTTCTATGCTCCGGAAAAGTTTTTATATTATAGGAAATAGTTGCTCTTTCAGAGTTTGAAAGAACTCACCTGTAACACTCTCTGGGCCCAGCGTCTTTTTTTATTTTTAATTTTTTTTTTTTTGAGAAATTAAATGACACCTTTTTAAAGTCTTTTTTCAAGGTTATTAGAATATTTAATTTTTCTTCTTGAATCAGCTCAAACAAGATAAATTTCCCACTTCACTGAAAGTTTCAAACTGAATAATACAGGATTGTCCAGAGAATTCAACATATTAAAATCTGCCTTAGACCCCAGTTTTATTTATATCACCTTCTTTACTTCTAGTTATTTGTGGGTTTTTCCACTTTGATTACATTTACAAGTTTAGCCATATTGATTTTCTCCTCCATCCCTAATATATTTCTATTTTTACATTTTAAGTTTTTTCTTAATTTATGAAGCTGTTTAAGTCTACTAATTTGCATCAATGCCTAGTTTTGCAATAATCTACAAGTTAGGTATGTGATATTCACATTTCCATTATTTTCCAAATGGACTTTAATGAAAGTTTCCATTTCTGCTCTGACCCAATAGATAGCTAAGTAATTGACTTTTAGTTACTAGAAAGTAGAATTTCTGTTCAAACTCAGAAGTCAACTTTTGGTTTTTATTGCACTGTAGTCAGAAAATCATGTGGTCAAAAAACAAACCTTACTTTGGGGGTACCCATTAAGATTTTCACTGTGGTCTTTTTGTGTGAAAAGAGCAATGACATTCTCAGAGGGAAATCAAAAATATCAAACAAAGACATACCCATATTAGCAAGATTCAAACATTTCTGTGCAGCCACGGTGGGCCTTGCAAAAATAACCATGAATAGCTACTGAGAAACTGATATCTGAACAAATGGAACGTAAAATGGTCTCATCAAACTGGCAAAATATGTATATACCAAAAGAATTATACACAAAGAGGTCACAAAGTAGTCGGGAAAGACCGCTGTGCGCCCATCGCTGGCTTCTACTCTCTATGTACACAGCATGTTATCATTCCACACCCTTGCACTAGACCAGGGGTTCTCAATCGGGGTCCTTCTGCCCCCTGTCCCACCACTGGGGAGACAGGGGGCCCGTCGGGAAACATTTTTGGTTGTCACTATTTGGGAGAAAAGTGTGCTACTGGCATCAAGTGAGTAGAGAGCAGGGTTGCTGCTCGACATGCTACAATACACAGGGCAGTCCCCACAACCCGAAGGACCTGGCCCCAAGTGGCACCACAGCTGAGATCAAAACGCCCTGGTCTGGACCAAAGCCTCAAATTTCCATACCTGTCTTTTCTACAAGATTATACTCCAAATGGCCACTAGGGGGCAGAGCATGGAGACACACGCACGCAAGCGCGCACACACGCCTGAAAATAAACAAACACTGCTTCATAAAATCACTGGGATGGGCGAAATGGGTGAAGTGGATCAAAAAGTACAGACTTCCTGTTATAAAACAAACAAGTCCTGGGAGCGTCATGTACTTCACGGTGACTATAGTTAATAACTCATATTTGAAAGCTGTTGAGAGAGATCTTAAAAGTTCTCATCACAAGAAAAAAGAAATTTGTGACGACACGAGGTGACTGATATTCACTAAACTTCGTGTAGTGATCAGTGCACAGTAGGTACAAAGAGCGAATTGTTAGCTTGTACACCCGAAAGTAATATAACGTTAAATGCCAATTACATCTCAATAAAAGTAAAATAAATCCCTTCGCATGGCCCCACCCAGCCTCACAAGACTGGCCTCCTGTTCCTCCCAAGAGCCCACGATTCGTCCCACCACCTTGCCTGTTCCTTAGCTCCTCTCTGCCCATCCTTTCCTCTAGGACCACACTGTGTCTTAAAAGAATAAAGGAACTTCATTCAAAAGGAAGTATGCCTCTGACTGTGCCCGGTGGCATTCCATGACGTGGCACGCCTGGCTCACACCTGCAGTCCCCACTTGTCACCCCCAATAAGTGTTCTGTCTCCAGCTCGGTCTTCCCCACTACGTGTCTCACGTGGTTTAGACCCGGGTGCCAGGCACAGTTCTGCGGACACATGGGACGATAAATGCTCAGTGAGTGAACGCAGGAGGTAAAACGTGGCATGTAGGAGATGCCCAGGAAGTACCCCCTCGACCCTATGTTTTAGTAAGAGTGTGTTAGTTAAGATTTTCCCAGCATTCATGCCCAGATCCCATTTCAGGGTGAAGGCGTTTAACGTGTGAATCTGTGAAGCACCCCGCCTTGGCACTGCAGCCCGTCACATGCATCAAGCCAGGGAAGCTCCTGGGGTCTCAAAGGCATACGGTGTGCTTCCTGCCCCGTGTGGCCCACTGGCCCTGCGCCGAGCAGACACGGGGTCCCCACAGACATCCCACAGATGAGTCATACCTACTGTCCTCAGCACCAGGGCCTGCAGAGGATTTTCTGTGAAAACAAAACCAACTGCTTTGAGGACAGAAAGAACTTCTTCAGAGAGACCTCTTGCTTCTGACACTCCAGAAGCCACGTTTCCTCCGAGCAGCCCAAGGGGGCCCTGCCCTTGACCATGGACCACTCTACCCATCGCCTGAACCACATCTGAACTCAGCAAGAGGGTAGAAAATCAGAGAAAATAAACCCCAGAGACTGGGCCATCTGGGGTTCACCTAGGATGTCACACTTGACTATCGTTAAACATCACAATCAACTCGGGCATTTCCCCATGTATGACAGAGTATTGTTTTTAGCGGGTAGGACAGTAACTGCCTCAACACCCGGGCTGTGTCGTTTAGTGCTCTTTCGGACTCAGGGCATGGGGGTAGGGGATGCAAGAAAGAAAAAGCAGAAATGTTGTATGTTGATGGTTCTGAGGAAACGTCTGGTCTGCTTCGATGGGGAGCGACGCCGGGCATTTGAACAGACACATTTCAGAGTCTTGTTTTCATCCCTATGTAAACCTTCTGGAGTTTCGATCCACTTTTGAAATGGCCAACTGTATCAGACATTTCTGGGTAATGGTCTGCTGGAGACTTTAAGGGGGAGGGGAGAGGTCAAGGGTGAAGAGGCAGGAGGCAGCTCAAAGCCCACATCATAGATTTGCTGCCATAACTTGGGGCGAGTCACTCGTCAGCTCAGAAACACAGGCTTTGGACCCACATAAGGGAGATGGCATCTGCCTCATGGGTGAATGTAAAGATTCACAAACTAATATGATGCAGATGGTGCCACGGGCATCGGGAGGGGGCAGGGATGCCGCCCAGCACCCCACGATGCATAAGACGGCCCCACCACAAAGAATGAGCTGGCTCCAAACGGCAGCAGTGTCAAGGCTGAGACTCCCCGCATGACTCCTAGAACCTCATTATCCTAAAAGACAGGATCTATCAT
>NW_011889277.1:255665-257867 GCF_000151845.1 Pteropus vampyrus | reverse complement strand
CCCCAGAGACTGGGCCATCTGGGGTTCACCTAGGATGTCACACTTGACTATCGTTAAACATCACAATCAACTCGGGCATTTCCCCATGTATGACAGAGTATTGTTTTTAGCCGGTAGGACAGTAACTGCCTCAACACCCGGGCTGTGTCGTTTAGTGCTCTTTCGGACTCAGGGCATGGGGGTAGGGGATGCAAGAAAGAAAAAGCAGAAATGTTGTATGTTGATGGTTCTGAGGAAACGTCTGGTCTGCTTCGATGGGGAGCGACGCCGGGCATTTGAACAGACACATTTCAGAGTCTTGTTTTCATCCCTATGTAAACCTTCTGGAGTTTCGATCCACTTTTGAAATGGCCAACTGTATCAGACATTTCTGGGTAATGGTCTGCTGGAGACTTTAAGGGGGAGGGGAGAGGTCAAGGGTGAAGAGGCAGGAGGCAGCTCAAAGCCCACATCATAGATTTGCTGCCATAACTTGGGGCGAGTCACTCGTCAGCTCAGAAACACAGGCTTTGGACCCACATAAGGGAGATGGCATCTGCCTCATGGGTGAATGTAAAGATTCACAAACTAATATGATGCAGATGGTGCCACGGGCATCGGGAGGGGGCAGGGATGCCGCCCAGCACCCCACGATGCATAAGACGGCCCCACCACAAAGAATGAGCTGGCTCCAAACGGCAGCAGTGTCAAGGCTGAGACTCCCCGCATGACTCCTAGAACCTCATTATCCTAAAAGACAGGATCTATCATTATCTCCATTTTATGGATGAGTAAACGGAGGCAGTGAAAGAGGTAGCATGACTTGCCTTTTGCCTAAATGTCTTTGCTTAAAGGAGGAGACGGGTGAAAAGTCTAGAGTGATTTTCACTGCAAACCCTCTCGGTGGATCAGAAGTACATCAATCAGTCCCCTCACTCACTAAAGCAAACTCGACATATTAAACAGGAGAAGTCTCTGGGCTTTGAATATGCTGTGGAGAGTTCCAGAAGGCTGAGGAGGTTACAGAGATTTTAAGAAAGAAAGAATGCCCAGAGCTTGAAACCTGACGATAACTCAAGCCTGGGCCGGGCCCGTGTTTCTCGGGACCGGCCCCCACAATCCTAGGGAGCTCGTCTCGGAATGCGTATGCAGACCGGAGGCTGCAGTGAAGGGCTCTGCAGACGGCACGAGGCAAACGTCTCCCCCTTTTCTGGTGAATATTTGCTCTCCCGGGTAAGGTTCTGTTGAATTCGCAAGATCCCTTCCTCCATGCGGGAGGAGACTCAGCGTGGACCCCACCCACCCTCTGGGTCCCCATTTCACCTTGTCCCCTAGTCCAAGACCCTCCACCCCAAGCCAACGAGGGCTCCTGACCTGGGGACAAAAACCACATTGTGCAGGTAGTCCTCGAATGTCTTCCGGAACGACGACTCCTCCAGCTCCTTCAGGATCTGAGAGTCGGTCTTGGGGCAGGAGCAGCATTCGCCGGCGGCATCATCGTACTCACTCTGGTTGTGCTTCTGGGAACCCTCCGACTCCGACGGCGGAGACCAGGTCCGGGAGGGCAGCTTCAGCCCTACAGGGAGAAAGAGCAGGTGGACTTGACTCTCCCTGCTGAAACACACACACACACACACACACACACACACACACACACAGAGCAAAAGGGACCTTCTCAGAGCAGCTGGGCACAAGGGACAGAGCTCGGGGCCACGGTCTGGGTTCAAGTTCTACTGTGAAAAGGAAGACCTTTCACTGGAGGATCCGGTCAGTGTCAATGAGACAGTGCATGTCAACATGTTCCAGACACAATGAGACACCATAACCCCATGGGGCTGGAGGTTGTAAGGTAGCCAGGCCTGTCCCTGCCCTTACATTCTAGCGCACAGGGGCCAGGGACGGGTATGGGGAATACACAATAAACTAATATACACATCTGCCATGAGTCAGATGACAGGGTCAAGGAACAGAGGGTGTCTGAGGACGCTATTTTTCATGGGTGGTCTCGGAGAAAGTGACTACTGAGCAGTCCTGAACTAAGTGAGTAAAGGAATGGGCCACATACATATCTTGGTGTAAAACAGTTCAGACAGAGCACAAAGTATGTGCAAAGGCCCTGGGGTAGGAATTTCCTTGCCATGTCAAAAGACACCAAAGACCCAGTGTAGCTAGAAGAGGCTGTGGGAGAGAATGGTAGGGGGTGGAGTTAGAAAAGAACAGGGA
>NW_011889277.1:231623-255615 GCF_000151845.1 Pteropus vampyrus | reverse complement strand
GTCCAAGACCCTCCACCCCAAGCCAACGAGGGCTCCTGACCTGGGGACAAAAACCACATTGTGCAGGTAGTCCTCGAATGTCTTCCGGAACGACGACTCCTCCAGCTCCTTCAGGATCTGAGAGTCGGTCTTGGGGCAGGAGCAGCATTCGCCGGCGGCATCATCGTACTCACTCTGGTTGTGCTTCTGGGAACCCTCCGACTCCGACGGCGGAGACCAGGTCCGGGAGGGCAGCTTCAGCCCTACAGGGAGAAAGAGCAGGTGGACTTGACTCTCCCTGCTGAAACACACACACACACACACACACACACACACACACACACAGAGCAAAAGGGACCTTCTCAGAGCAGCTGGGCACAAGGGACAGAGCTCGGGGCCACGGTCTGGGTTCAAGTTCTACTGTGAAAAGGAAGACCTTTCACTGGAGGATCCGGTCAGTGTCAATGAGACAGTGCATGTCAACATGTTCCAGACACAATGAGACACCATAACCCCATGGGGCTGGAGGTTGTAAGGTAGCCAGGCCTGTCCCTGCCCTTACATTCTAGCGCACAGGGGCCAGGGACGGGTATGGGGAATACACAATAAACTAATATACACATCTGCCATGAGTCAGATGACAGGGTCAAGGAACAGAGGGTGTCTGAGGACGCTATTTTTCATGGGTGGTCTCGGAGAAAGTGACTACTGAGCAGTCCTGAACTAAGTGAGTAAAGGAATGGGCCACATACATATCTTGGTGTAAAACAGTTCAGACAGAGCACAAAGTATGTGCAAAGGCCCTGGGGTAGGAATTTCCTTGCCATGTCAAAAGACACCAAAGACCCAGTGTAGCTAGAAGAGGCTGTGGGAGAGAATGGTAGGGGGTGGAGTTAGAAAAGAACAGGGACGCAAATCACAGTTGAATGAATGAACGATTCAATCAATTTACCCATCAATCCAATGAACCACATAGCTATAGAGACAGGAGGGCCAAGCAGAATTCCACAGGGAATTCTAAGGGGCCCCGCGTAGAGACCAGATGGTTATACTGAGCCATCAAGCTGTGCAGCACAAAAGAAGGAATCTACAGCTCATTTGGGAATCCAGAAGTCAGATTAAAGCAGTGGTTCTCCCCAGGGGGTGATTCTGCACCACTCACGACCCCAGGACACTGGGCAAGGTCTGGGGACATTTTTGGTCGTCAGGACTGGTTGTGGGGAGAAGAAACTATGGGCACCCACATGGCGGAGGCCAGGGACACTGTTGGACACCCTGCAATGCACAGAACAGCCTCACCCCATAGAACTATCCAGCCCCAAAAGTCAGCACTGCTGAGGTAGGGAAACCCTGGACTAAAGACACGAGAGGAGATCGGTGGAAAGAAATGTCCAAATAAGCATAGAAAAGGCAAATTTAAAAACAAACAAATAAACAAACAACAAAAAACCTCTCAAGGTAGCAGCCTTAAAAATACAAAGCTGTTTTTAGTACCACAGATGGCATGTCTTGACCCCTGACATCCAATCATACAACCATACTTCTGGCGCAGGCTTGAGAAGGCACGCTACTCCTACGGGCAAATCCACGACAGCTCCTTCGAGTCCCCTCTCCTGCCACCAGCCCTCAGTGCCTGTCTAGTGTCAACTGAACAAAGGAAATTCCATCCCTCCTCTCCCCTTGAATGGATCCTGCAGACAGTGAGCTCCGAGGACCTTCCTGTGAGTGTATGTGTCCACACAGAAGCCCAAGTAATTACCTGGCTTTGAAAGCCTGCAAGGGACTCTTAAAATCATTTCTTATGTTTATTAATAGATGTGGAATAACCTGGCCAGGTTCACTGTTGGAGGGCTAGTGATGGCATTATGGACGGAAGAAAGTTAGGATTTCAATAGCAAGGGGGTTCCTGACAATTTTCTAGAGAGAAAGGGACTTTTGATCAGGTGAAGGCACAGCTCCTGATACCTGCTACCCTTTCCAGCACCACTGTGTGACATGGTTTTTCTGTGTCTATAGACACAGAACCATGGTGTTCCATGGTTTTTCTGTAACTATAAAGTATAATGACATACCTCGGACAGTCAAATCCACAGAGATAGAGAGTAGATGGTAGGTGCCGGCGGCTGGGGAGGGGTCTGGGGAGTTAGCGTTTAATGGGGATAGAGCGTCAGTTTGGGAAGATGAGAAAGTTCTGGTGATGGATGGTGGGGATGGCTACACAACAACGTGAGCATGTTTAAAGCCACTGAACTGACTCTTAAAATGGTTAAAATGGGAAATTTTATGTTATGTATATTTTACCACAATAAAAAAGCCATACAGTTAATAAGACTGTATTGTATAATTTAAATATGCTAAGAAAGTTAAAGTATGTTCTAAATTTTCCCAGCAAAAAAAAAAAAAAAAAGTATGCGAGGTGATGGATGTGTTAACCAGATGGGAGGAGTCCTTCCACAATGTATACGTGTATCAAATCATCACAGAGCATGCTTTAAATAGCTTACGATATTAATTGTCTATTATACCTCAATAAAGCTGAAAAAAAGACCACTAGCAATAGTAATAGGAAGCCCCTACCGGTCACAGTTAGAAATTTATTTTTTGTTTTAATAAGTTTATTTGCTTGTGTGTGTGTGTTTAATTGTGATAAAATACACCTAATATTTACCATCTTCATCCTTTTTAAGAATAGAGTTCCGCGGCATTAAGTACACGGTGTTCTGCAACCATCCCCACCATGCGTCTCCAGAACTTTCTCACCTTCCCAAACTGACGCTCTGTCCCCATTAAACACTAACTCCCCTCTCCCCCTCTTCCCCTACTCCTGCCATCTACTCTATATCTCTATGAATCTGACTCCTCTGGGGACCTCCCATGCATGGAATCACACAGTATCTGTCCTTAGTAAGTTTATTTTTAATTACATAAATTCCAGGATCATTAGACATAAATCCATGTTTAGTCATGTTGTGATGATAGATTTAGATTTCCAGAACAAAAAATAAAATGGATAAATAAAATAACAAATAAAAGTTGTTGCCCTTTATTAAAAAAAAAAAGGAAAGCACCCACTGCCTGCTGCTGGAGGCGGCTCTCACTGGCAGCTGCAGGGCCAACCCAAAAGCTCACAGCTGAGCCAATGACAGCGCTTGCTCTGAGTTCTATAAAGCAGCCTAGGAGATAAATCGCGTTTGCAGCCCTCAGCTAGGGCGGGGAATGAGGTCACAGGCATACATACAGCATATGATCCTAGAGCTGGGACAGCTCCTGGCAATCAGTTGGCCTTCCACCCCTTCTCCCCAAAAGGAGCCAGCCGGTGACAAGTGCAGTGACTTGCCCAAAGCCCTACAGCAGGTCAGAGATCCAGCCAAGAGCGGACAGAGGGCTCCCGGCCTCAGCCACTCCTCGCCAGCAGCCCCAAAGTCAAGAGATGAGGATATGGCTAACTCAAAAAAATCTCAAGAAAAATACAGACAATGAAACAAAAAACAACTAAAGAAAAAAATGACTCTGTTTCTCCAGTTTGATGGGGTTTTTTAAAACCTAGTTTTAAAATAATCGAACTAATTTATACAAACTAGCTTGAAGCATCAAATATTTTTGCATTTTTTTCTGTACATAGATGGGAGCCCATTAAGTAAATAAGATTAAAGACTGAAAATAAAAATCATTAGCATAAATTGTTAATAGCACAGGAAAGAACAGATCATCTCTCCCGTTGTCTCTAATTCTTAAAACTTAAGGGTCTAAATATAGGGGCCAAAATCCTTCCCTGACGTTGTCAATCATCTCTCGAGATGGCCGCTGTGTTTCTGGTCTAGCAGGGAAGGCTAGCGCAGTTAACACAGCTACGAACCCACGAGGGAGGGGGAGGGGAAAGGGAGATGGGGAAAGGAGGAGAAAATGCCAGAGAGAAGTGGTGCCAAGACACGGGAAATATCTGGTTTTGACACGGGTCTTCGCCGTGCGTACTCGCGTGATGTTTAGAAATGTGTGTGCGCACGCGCGTCCCCACGAGCGGGAGCAGAGTGTGCGCATGCGCACTGCGCACGCGCACACTGGCGCGCCGGGGAGAGGCGTCTCGCTGGAAGCCGAGCTGAGCGGGTCAGACGTCTGTCTCCTCCGCCGCTCCCGCACATCTGCCCACACTCACCTTTGAGGCAATAATCCAGCTCGTACAGCTCACTGTCCTCTGCCTGCCTCTCCCAGAAAACCAGGTAGTGAGTGATGTTGCCGTTGGGGTCAGAAGGAGGCTTCCACTTCAGGATGATCTGGGATGAGGAGTTGGAAACCGAGATGGGGTCCAGGGGGACAGAAGGATCTGGAAAGGAGAAAGAAAGGAGGTCCACTGTGAGGAGGGTGCAAGCTGTCCAACTGTTATTTAACGTAAGAGAAAACTGGAGACACTGAATGTTCACCCAAGGGCATGAGTCACAAAATTACAGTCCATTCCTACTACAGGTATGTAGATTGTATAGCCATTCATTCATCCATTTATGCCACAAACATTTGTCCAGCTCCAGCCCTGTGTCAAGCTCTCTCTGTTCTGGGCACTGGATAGACGCTGGGGAAAGGGAGGGTGGTGAAGAGACAGACAAACTCACATTTTCTGGTTAACATTTGCCCCAAATTGAACCCAGTCACATGGCAAATTTCAGCAGCTAGAAGCCATTCCATCCTGTCACTGAGCTGGCAGCTCATCTGACATCCCCCCTCAAAATGTACCAGCTTTGGGCTCCACAAAACCTTCCCTCGAGGATGAAGGTGGACTAGAGAGTTGGTGAAGGGTGGAGGTGGGGGTCTCAAGGCAGAGGACACAGTGTGTCCAAAGGCCTAGGAGCTGGAAGTTTCTGGAAACTGCAGGTCCTTTGGTATCACTGGAGGAGACAGGGTGAGAAGGCAAGTTTGGAATCTATCCTATAGGATATGGTTTCTCACCCTTGGCACTCCTGACATCTGGGCCAGACAATTCTTTGTTGTGGGGACCTGTCCCGTGCATCGTAGGGTGTTGAGCAGCATCCCCGGCCTCCACCCACTAGATGCCAGTAGTACCACTTCCACAATCACAACCAAAATGTCTCAAGATATCGCCAAGTGTCCCCTAGGGGGCAGACTCTCCCCCCACCCCCACCCCACCCAACTCAGCCCTGAGAACTACTGCTGAAGAAAGACTCAGGCTTTATAAATACAACTAAATGGTTCTGAAATATTCCAGCACCTCCCCTCTCCCCCCCGCCCCCCGCAAAAAAAAAAAAAAAATGGGGACGGGGAAGGAGTACAGCGATGAAACAAAAAAGACCAAATGTTGATAACTGTTGAAGCTGGGAGACAGTTCATGGGATTCGCTCTTCTTTCTACTTTTGTGATGATCTGAAAACGTTCCACAATGGGAAGAAAGATTTAAACCGCCCAGGCGAATGACTGCCACTGCGTTATCTTCTGAAATTGTAAAGCTCAGCACCCGGCTCTTGCAGAAGCCAATGACCATGCAAAAAAGCACTTCATACAACATCACCATATCAGCCTGTTAAAGGCAAGACGTCCGATTCATGCACGAATTCATATTCACACAGAAAACTTACTGGTGGCATCTGTCTGGACATAGATGATGTCGCTCTTGGCCCCATATGTGCGACGTTCATCAGAAAAGGTGACCAAGGTCTTGACGAAGATGGCATACTGGGTCCACGGCTTCAGACCCCGCATCAGCCACCCGGGGTGGCTCTGTGACTTAGGGTCGTTGGACCTCAAAGGTGGGTCAATGTCCACCACCGTCCAGCTGTTGGAGCCGCATGCATCCTGCCCATCGAACTCTGTCACATTCTGATAAGGGCTTTCGAAGTGAAATAGGAGAAAGCAGTTACCATTATTCAACTATCGCTCTGAGATGCAGACAGGGGAAATTACATCCTACAGGGTTCCACCCTCTTCACCAACCTTACGCCACAAGGAACAGTGACACAGAGACAGCTGAAGAAAAAGGAACCACTTCTTCTGATGTCTCAATAATAATATTATTTAATGTTAATAATATTGATTAATAATAAAGTGTTTTAGTTACTTAACATTATATAAGTATATATTTTATTATGTATTATATAATACTAATAAATATTAAATAATGTCTAGTAAGTAACAATAATATTAAATAAGATTTAATAAATAATAATATTACTTCCCAATAACAATGGTGATGATAACGATAATAGCAGCTACCTCGTTAGTTATTGATAAGATTACATGAGAGAATACGGGCAACTTCTCAGCACACGGCTTGAGAGGGAGCTATTATTAAATTTAACACTATCACCACTTTCATTATCTTCCTTTAAAATTCCAGCACAGTCACATACTCAAAGCGACCAGGTGTTGTTTAATGGGGACAGAACATCAGTTTGGGAAGATGAGAAAGTTCTGGAGATGGACGGTGGGATTGGCTACACAACCTAATGAATGTACTTAAAGCCACAGGGCTGGATGCTTAAAAACAATTTAAATGGTCAATTTTTACCACAATTTTTTAAATGTTGGAAAAATACAAAACAGATTTTTTTAAAAATATTTTTTAAACCTATTAAGTAAACTGAGTGACTTTTGTTGAGGACGTCTGATGAGATGTACATATAAGAGGGAAAATGGAATATTGCTATAAGAAATTGGCCACTCTGAACCTCCAAAAGAAACCTGTCTGCTTCATTCTGGCTTTTGACAAAATGGGACATGACTGACTTTGTACACCCTCGACTGGTGCGATCATAAAAAGGTGCCTATGATATTTATGCCACAAGTGGGAAGGAGATAGAGAAGCCTCGGGGGGGACAGCTGAGCACACACGCAACACGCACACCTCTCTACCCTCTACTTACGCCTCTTTGTAGAACAGCATGAAGCCTAGGAGGTCTCGGAAGTCGGGGGGCCAGTACGGCTCCCATTTCAGCAAGATCTTGTCAAAAGACGTCCGAATGTTAGAAAATTTAAGTAATTCATTTTCACCTAGAAAAGTTTAAAGAAAAAAAGGAAGCAATATCAGTATTTCATAATTTGTTTCAGCCCAAAGTGGGGATCCTCCACCCCCAAGAGTGTCCATGAGAAGGGAGATCTCAACCTCCTGCTCAGAGGACGGGTCTCATCCCCATGTGCATCTCCCCGCGTTCACAGGGTCTCACCCCCGCGCGCGTCTCCCCGCGTTCAGAGGCAAGAACGGCACGTGGAAATTGACCCCTTCCTCCAGCCAGTTACCTGGCCAGATGCTCAACTGAGTAACAGCAGTTGGCGCCAATGTGAGAAGGACAACTGGTCAATATTTAGGGATTTTTAAGAGTCACATTTGTCCTGACACAATTTTATTATGCATATGGACTTTCAAGCCTGACCCATGAGAAGCCGTAACTCCTGTGCAAATGAGCACACGCTAAGTGAGTTTAGAGAGTGTGCAGATCCATATGCCTTGGGCAGACGATGCCAAGGAGAGAGTAACTGCCTCTGCCCGGAACACAAGCCTTCCCTCAAGCTCCACCCCAACCACACTCTCTCCCTCCCCTGAATTCTCACAACTTGGACCACATCCTGCCACAAGGAACCAACCTGCATGTGAGTATTATAGAATCCCAGTTCAATGCTCAGAAAGCCCTTCAAGAGAGAACCTGTCAGAGGACGGCAATCGGCCGACAGCCTCCAGCCGTAGCAACCGCAGGACCTGCCGTAGCATTTGAGTCAAGGCCATACATAAGGAGGTGTCATTCATTCATTCATTCATTCGATGCGTATGTGGCATCTTCCAGTATCAGGCACTGTATCAGGTGCAGCAGGCACAGAGTCAAGATGTACAACACCGGCCCTCAGCGTACCAGAAAGCCTATCACACACGCAGTTGCTCGAGCTCACTGGGGGTTACTGGGGTGGCTACTGAGGGGCGGGGAGCCACGTCATCTGGTCCACAGGCCTGAAGGACCAGGGCATCACCACTTACAGGATGCCTGGTCCCCATTGGTCTTCAGGGCGATGTCATTCCTCTCCTGGCGCCCCTTGGTTCCTGAAACTTCCTCCATCTTGTGAATTTCCGACAAGCAGAGTTTGGGATTATAGTGGAAGAAGAGTTTCCCCTGAGTGATGGTGAGGTGGTGTTTGCTCCAGTCCCACAGCTGCCTCAGGTTCTGGTTGTCCAAGGCATAGAAAGAGTAGTTCCTACGGGAACACACACCATAGTCGGTCATCTTGTCACCTCCAGCTCCAAGATGGCAGGGCCACGGCTGGAGTGCATCCCGTTCAGCCCTACAGACCCAGCCCTAACCACCTGCTTGGTACATACGCAGTGAGTGCTGAATGTGGGGGAGGACGGGAGGGACAACGGACCTTGAGGAAGTGTTCGTGCCGGGGAAGCTGTCTGAGCTCCACCTTGTGGGGTAGGAGAGAAAGACTGCGATGGACTGAGACACGGGTTTTACAGAGGGGACAGACTGAAGACACAGAGGCACCGGAGCTGGGCCCAAGGGAAAGCACAGGAGCCTGCTCTGGCCAACAAGTGACAGACAGCAAACGAGACTGGAGAGCTGCAACGGGCCAACCCCTCTGGTGCTGTGCATGACATACCAACACCGAGAACACGTGCCGTTCCTTCGTGGGCAGAGGGCGCCACTGAAGGTTTTGGAACAACTCAGTAACTCGATTAGACTTGGGCTTCAGAACTATTAGTGGGTCACTAGCACACGACAGATGGGAGGAGGGGAGCATTAGACTTGTGACGTCCAACACGGAAACCACTAGCCACCTCCGGCGACTGAGCGCCTGAAACGTGGCCATTCTGAACAGTACTAGAACTGAAAACGTGGGTTTTACAGACTTAGCCTGCAGAATACGGGAGTAAAAGATCTTCTTCATAATTGGCTGTATACTGGTTCTAATTTGAAATGACATTTTAGATGTCATAAGTTAAGTAAAATGTATTATTTTTTGTTTCAACCTTTTTTAATTTTATTAAATTTATGAGGTGATGCTGATTAATAAAATTACGAAGGTTTCTATTTTTTGTTGTTGTTAAATTACAAAGGTTTCAAATGCACAATTCTATAATACATCATCCTCTGTATACTGCATTCTGTGTCCACCACCCAAAATCAAGTCTCCTTCCGTCACCTTGTATTCGACCCCCTTTACCCTTTTCTACCTCCCTCCACCCCGCTTCCCCTCTGGTAACCACCATACTGTTGTCTGTGTCTGAGTTTTTGTTTGTTTGTCTTAACTGCAAGAGATAAAACTGAAAGCAACAAAGTGCATCATTAAAACTCGTTTCACCTGTTTCTTTTAAAGTTTTTCTAAATGTGGCTACTAGAACATTTAAAGTCACATATGCGACTTGCATTACATTTCTGTTGGACAGCACTGGTTTAGGTCTAGGATGCTCACCGGAATAATCCAAATGAAAGGTTTAAACTTCAACAAAAAGGTAGTTTTAGGGCGGAAAAATCAACATGAGCTGGTGAGTGATTCAAGATGGTAGTCTAAGCAATTCTGTGGATGGCTTCTCAGAAGCCATTTGCAAGCCCCCCCTCTTCCCCTTGCCTTCCTCTATTGTACAGACTGCAAAAGGTAAATATTCGCTCTCCCAGACTCTCTTGCTGTCACATGGCCCAGTTCCAGCCAAGGAGATATAAACAGAAATCGATGTTGGGGGCGAGAGTGTGGGAAGTTCCAGGCAAGACTTTCTTAAAGAGACAGTCTCAGCAGCTGGCATACACCTTTGTCCCTTTTCCCGTTCCTGTTGGTTCTACAGACGTAAGGTTGAGGGTGAGGCAGCCATCTCGTGACCGTGAGGAACACAAAGATGGAAAAAACTGGGGTCTTATCCTTGATGGCATTGTTGGACAGCCCTCCTCAGACTTGTCTGTGAGTCTATCTTATCTGCATGAAACATAGCTGGTCTGGATTTCTGTTGTTTCAATATCTGAAACAGGGTCAGTGTAACCTCTAGGAGTACAGATCTGAGAAATAAGGATGAAGCAGGGCAAGAAGGGGAGTTCCATTTTGTACGTGTTGCATTTGAGGCTCCTGGGGGTCACCCAGCTAGAGACAAGCTTGGGGGCTGGGGGTCTCAGCACTGGCCATCACTAGAGAGATGGCTGGGGCTGGGAGCCCATGACACCAACTCTCGGAGGCAGGTAGAGGGCAGGGGAGCCTGGGAGGAGAATGGGGGAGGAAATCAAGGGAGGCCAGCAGAATATCTTGAGGAGGTAGAACACTATGGGCTTGAGGTGAGATTTCAGCAAGGAATAGGAACAGGAAGCACCAAGGGGGCCAGGAAGTGAGAAGGTACCAGATGCATCGATTGGAGGCTCCTGCTTAGGCCAGCTCACAGGAAGCCCAGAGCGCCAGACAGACACTTATTTCATTCCCAACAGTGCCTCTGGAGGGCACAAAGTTAGTTAGGGTGTACCCCCTGCGACTTCTAAGAGTGACTGTAAAATGGGTGTCACCTGCCTGAGCTGGATCTTCAAACATATTCCAACACACATCCCTTCCTCTCGATTCTTCTCTAAGCGCTTTCTCCTGATAAATGTTTTTTGGCTTTAAAAACCCCTAAGTCACAGCATGCTGACTATGGTTAACACTATATTTAATATTTGACGGCTGCTAAGAGAGTAGATCTTAAAAGTTCTCGTCACAAGAAAAAAATTTTTCTGTAACTGTGTGGTGGCAGATGTTAACTAGATTCATTCTAGTGATCATTTCACAATGGATACAAATATGAAATCATGCATGATATTGTACACATGAAACTAATACATTATATGTCCATTATACCTCAATTAAAAAAAAAAAAACCCTAAGTTTTTCTATTCCCTCCCCCAGTTTTATTGAGATATAATTGACATAGAACATTATTAGTTTTAGTTGTACAACATAATACTTTGATATAGGTATATATTGCAAAACGATTATCACACTTCGTTAATACCCATCACCTTACATAGTTAAAATTTTTTTTCTTGTCATGAGAACTTTTAAGATTCTTAGCAACTTTCAAATATACAGTATAGTATTATTAATTAAAGTCACCATACTGTACATCCCCAGGACTTATTTATTTTACAACTGGAAGCTTGTGCCTTTTGATACACTTCATCCAATTTGCCTGCCTCTACCCCCTGCCTCTGACAACCACCAACTTGTTCCCTGTATCTGTGAGCTTGGGTTGTTTTTTTTTTAGATTCTACATATAAGTGAGGTCATATAGCATACATCTTTCTCTATCTGACTTTTTTCACTGAGCATAATGCCCTCAAGGTCCATCCATGTTGTCATGTTGTTGCAAGTAGCAGGATTTCCTTCCTTTTTATGAATAATATTCCTGAATAATATTCCGTTGTGTATATATACCACATTTTCTTTACCACACTTAGGTTGTTTCCATGTCCTGGCGAAAACCCCTAACTTTTTCTAACTCACGAACTTCTTAGTTGGCATTCCGGCCACAGACACAGAAGAAGCGAGACCCACATACCCGACTTCCAAGGTATCCCCCCGAATCAGACGTAGCTTCCGGAAGAAGGCCAGAGACACGAGGGCGTAGGAACGGCGGATTTTCAGATACCCTGAAATTTCTTCAATGAGGCCGAGGTTGGCCTCTAGCTCAGCTGCCAGATTGTCTAAGAAAGGGAGAGAATATCAAGTGAGTTTTTACAGAAATATTTTAATCTTCCCATAATTTCCCACAGTGAGGAGTTAAATTACAAATGACTAAGATGAATCTGCTCAAAATGAGCCATACTTAATTAAAATACAGTCCAAAGCCCTTACTACAGGGTGGACAAGTCCCTAAACAAGTGACCACTGCTCTCTGTCTCCTCTCATTCCTTGCTCCCCCTCCTCCAGGCACGTGGGTCTTCCCAGTGTCCCTTCAACAGACCAGACGCACTCCTGCCTCAGGACTTTGCCTGGCCACCTCCTTGGCCCAGACTATCACTGTCCCCTCCATCTGCTTGGTTTGCTCCATCGCTAACCCAAAGCATGGCTCCTCTCACTGGAAACTCTTCTAAAAGAGCAACCTCCTTATTCTCTGTTTCAGAGGCTCGCAAACCCAGTCTGCACGCTTTGTAAATAAAGTTTTATTGGCACAGAGCAACGCCCATTTGGCAGAGGTGAGTAATGATGACACACCCTCTGGCCCACAAGGCTGAATATATTTATTACACGGCCTCTTTATAAGGAAAAGCTGCCAACCCGCGATCGCTCCCTCCCCTCCCCTGCTCTGCTTCCCTTCATCGAAGACATCCGCCTGGGTTTACATTAGACACTGACTTGCTTATTTGCAAGACCCATCGTGCACGGACTTTGCCTTGTTCACTGTGAGTACTCCACAAATGTTTGCTGAATAAACAAACAAAGAAATGCCTTTTTGCCTGTGACAGTATTTCTGAAGACACCGTCCCCAGACCTGCAACAGGGTGTGTTGCCTGATTGTTAAAAACACAAATTCCAGATGCCCCAGCTCCCAACATGGAAAATCAGAATCTCAAGTGCAGGAAATGTGGATTTCAGGTTTGGAAGCAAATGTTTAGTAGACTCTGCTGATCAGAGAACCACTCAGGATGGTCTTAAAATCCCCTAAGTAGCATGAAGCAGAATCTGACCATTTTCCCTCTCTGCTCACAGGGAAGGTGGACCTCAGCAGGCCATTCCCCCCACACACTCACTGCCCCCTCGAATGTTGATGATAAGGCTCCCATTGATGACGGTGCAGCCTCGGAGCTCCTGGGCGGACGTCACCGAGTCAATGGTCTTCTCTCCTTCCAGGAGGTGACAGACCTTGGGACAAGGGCCTAGACACGGAGTACACATCAGGCTGAGGAAAGAGCGGAGAGAGAGGGGTCAGGGCACACAGGACCCCCATACACCAGGCAGACGGCACATCGCACAGGGTCTCAAGCGATGGGACTTCCCGCCGTTACCCACAGCACTGCTGACACTTGGGGCCAGAGAGCTCTCCGTTGTGGGAGGCCGTACTGTACGCTAAGGGTGCTGAGCAGCATCCCTGGGCTCCACTCACTTGATCCCAGTAGCACCCCCACTGAAGGCATGACAGCTAAAGCCTTGTCCCCTGGAGGGAGAAGGGCAAATCGCCCCAGGTAAGACCCACCGCCTAGGATGACAGTCTTATGCCCTTTGTCCGCGGAGGTGAGTCCTACAGCATTCCTCTAAAGTCAAGAGACTAAGGCTTTTCCCCGACGTGACGGGCTCCTGCTCTACTCCAGATATGTAGGATTCACGCTGCACCCTGTGGAGACGGGACTCACACTATCACGCGAATGGATGGGACCCCTAGAGTTACCATGGTGACAGAACGATGCCGAGCTGGTGGGCCTAATGTGGGACTCACTTTGCTGCTATGCCAAAGTGGCTGAACTGATGCTGGCACCCCAAGGTGGCAGAATTCAGGCTGTTACTCCACGGAGATAGGAGGCTTGTTCTGTGTGGGGTCTGATGTGCCCAGGGCTACGACAGGACCTCACAGCTGATGGAGGGTGCCCGGGGCAGACTTCGGCTCCGCTCGCCTGCAGCCTGTTTCTAAGAGGGCAGTACTATATTGTTGGCATGGGGCAGGGAGTCGGGGAGAGGCTGCCTGAGAACTAAACCAAGGGAGGGAGAAATAAAGCCAAAGATGGAAAGAAACAGCTCATGTGCATCACTTGAGCTCCTGGATACAGGTGATCGGAAGCTATCCCCTGAACTTTTTGGTGATAGGCATCAGTAAACTCCTTTCGTCTTGCTTCAGCCAGTTTGGGTTGGGATTCTGCTGCAAGCGACTTTGACATTCCCAACTGTTACACGCTTGAGTCTCAGTCTCCTCCCCTGTGAGAGGACAGCACCCACTCTTGCAGGTGGAGATGAGGACTAAATGATATGCAAACGCCTAACACACTTGGCACATAGAAAACAAAGACCATTAGTCACTGCTGCGAGGATCACTTTTCATTCTCAGTATTGTTGCTACTGTTCTTTCCACACCTCTGTGTGTGCAATTCTTCACAACGATCTTTGCGATGGTGGTAAAATAAAGAACATAGTTGGTCTCTGTCCGAGATCCTGGCTCAGAGCTTCAAAAGCTCTTAGAATTTCCCAAGTGATAGGAGCATCTTCATTATGCTAATGAGGTGACCTGTGCTGGTCCCTATGTCGCTTCAGGATGAGGGCTGGTCACCAGAAAGACCAAATATGTGGTTAGAGGGCTGGGCATTTTATCCGCTTGACCTCCAGAGAGAGGAGCGGGGCTGGAGACAGAGCTCGTCCCGGGGTCAATCGGTCACAACAGGAAACGAAGCCCAAGCAAAGCTCTGGACTCCATCTCGGTGGGCTTTTCTGGCCGGTGAACACTCGATGTGCTGGGAGGGTGACGCCCCCGACTCCGGCTCTGTGTCCGAACGCTCCCAGACCCTGCCCTACGGCACCCGGGCACCGAAACACAAAGCCATGCTTTAAGTGTCCGCAGCGTAAGTGCCTGACAGTGAGCACTTTGATTGCCCAGGCATCCATTTCAAAAGACATCCGTCTAGAATAAACAAACACAACGCCAGCACATACACAGCTACAAGCAAAATGAAGAATCAGATGAGGAATCAGGCTGCTCCCACCCATGAAGGACCCTCTCGCATAAAGCTCTGGGGCATCTAGACAACTGACCACTTGGGTGACCCCATTTCTCCCTTCCAGCACCCTAATTCCTGCTCTTAAGCTTCAAGTTGGCCAAGAAAGAAAGAATCCAGGAAACCACAGATGCCCTACCCCAGACCCTATTTCATAGGCAGAGCCCCAGGGTCGTCCCCTGCCCTCTTTCTCTCTGCCACTCTATGGCCTTGCGGGGTGGCCCTCAGGTGTACCATGCACCCTTCAGGACCTGTGAGTAATAAATCTCCTTCTTCAAAGTTCCCTGATGGTTTCTTGCTGAAGTGCATCCTGTGATCATAATAAGAACCTTGAGCCATAAACAGGAGCCCCCGTGGGGTGTGTCTGTGGGGCTCGCTGGGAGTGACGTGTGCCGGGGGAGCGAGGCAGGCATTCCTAAGGCCCTACCATCAGTCGGCTTGGTACTGACAGAATAAACAGTACAGCTTTACTTTAGTTCTGTGAGTTCTGGCGAATCACTGAACCCAAGGGGTTCATGAGAACCCCCAAATTTATATCCAGGCAGTTAGTGTCAAACCATAGTGCAGCACGCCCAGGTGGTACCAGGACAGCTGGGGCGGAAGCAGAGTCGGACCCCATGTTTGGGTCGTTTCAGTGGTTCTACAAACATTCGCGGAGCACATAGCATGTGACAGGTGACACTCAAAGCTAGGGGTCCGCAAAGTGCGGCCCATGTGCCAAATCCAGCCGGCCACCTGTTTTTTGTAAATAACGTTATATACAGCCACACCCATTGGTTTATGGATTATCCAAGGCTGTTCTCCATAAGGACAGAGTAGAGGAGCTGCAGCAGAGACCATATGGCCTTCAGAACCAAAAATATTTACTATCTGGACCTTCGCCAATGCCTGCTCTAAGCCACAGGCACACATGAGTGAACAAAACAATCGACTCTCCGTGTGGGAGATTACAAATGGTCACACGTTCTCCTCAGCCTTCCCACGGAGAAGCGGGGTCTGTTTCCTCACGTAGTGAATCTGGGCTTGGCCGTATGAATCGCTTTGGCTGATGGGATATTAGCAAATGTGACGTAAGCAGAGGCTTGAAAAGTACTTGCACATTAGAGCATGCTCTCCCTGGCTGCTGGGATGAGAAACCACGTGCAAAGGCCTCAGCCACCCACCCTCCTGAGCCGTGACAGGCTATCCTCTACCAGCCGATCAGGGCCGACCCGGCCCACGCCAGACCCACAAAATCATTAGAAACCGTAAATGAGAGTTAAATCACTAAGTACTGGGGTGGTTTGTTATGCAGCATGAGCTAACTGATACATCTGTCAAGCATATGGTCTTGTTGAGGAGTATTAGTAGGATTATGATTAAAATGTCAGCTAGTGGGAAATGCCACGAAAAGAGTTAAAACTGAGTGATGGGCCAAAAAGTAGCTGGATGGCTAATTCAGACAGGGAAGGGTTCTCAGAGGAAGTGACTTGTAAGCTGTGACCTGGATGAAAAGAAGAAGCTGGCCACGCAAAGAGCAAGAGGCAGAGCATTCTAGGGGGAAAAGGGATGCCCTGCACCCATCCACGCTGAACATTCACCCCAAATACCGAGTCCTCCTCATCTCAGGAAAGAGCACCCACTGCTCCCGCCAGGTATCTCGGGGTGACCAGGGACAGGGAGACCTTATAATGAATCCATGTGCGCTCCAAACACATCAAGAACTACTTCCCGGCGAAGCCGCAAGAATGGAAGCACGCACATCTGGTCTTGTTTGCTAGCAGACCGCGTGAGAAAATGCGACGGTACTAATGTCTTTCACAAAATAAAACGAAGGCTTCAGAAAGAAAAATAGTAATTTTTTTAAAAACCCACAAAGTGCCACAGTGCCATGATGGGTCGTAATTAGCATCTCTCGCTTCGCCCTCTTTCATTCAGTAAGGGCCATAGGCATCGCGGGATACGGCTGTTCCCTGCAGCTTGGGTTCTGGGGACACCACACCATCAGAAGGCATCAGAGGCAGCTGCCATGCTTCTCAGGTCTTAGTCATGCTGAGGGGGTACTACCTTTTACTTAAAGCCAATGTTAAACAAACATCTTACCAGACGTTAATAGCCACATTTCGTTTCAAACAAACAAACAAATCCAGAAATGAATCAAAAGGAATATAGTCATTTTCCCAACCTTACTGATAAACCGGCCCCCAAAAAGGAAAACAGCTCTGTCTGGCACGCCAAAGTGATTTATATCACCTATTTTTGGTCAACAAAGCCACATGACAGCTTTTATCAAAAATGAATAAAACGAAACATATTGTACTTGCAGGTTTCACAAACACTCAAAGCGAGGCTCCTAAGAACTGAAATAAAGATTGTTTTTCTTCCTATCCTCCCCACCCGGGGAATAAAATTTCCCACCAGAACACTCTTGCTTGGCTAATTCTCAAGTCTGAAGAGGAACATTTTTTATATAAGCAGGTTGGCCCAAGGCCCCTCGGCATGTGTCTGTTTCTGATTTGTTTTTGTGTTGTTCTGTGGAGGTTTTTTTTTTTCCAAACACAAAACCCAGGAAACAAATTTTTTAAACTTGGTTACTGCCCCAAGATACCAAAATAGCTCATCTAAGAAGCTAACAACATGAACAAAAAGTCCGTGATGCGTGTGGGACATCTGACTCTCGCCAAAGAGAGAAAACCCTGCTATTTCTCACCCAAATGGTAGGAAATGGTTTCATGGCACTGCGCTTCAAAATACAACAAAGCTCTGGGAATAATCGAGCACCAAGTCTCTTCCTCCTCAGCACACTGTCCGGCTCCAGATCAGAGAAAACATTAAAAAAGAAACCAGAGCTCCATCTTGGCTGGAACCAGGCAGCCACGTCAGTGGGGACCGTCCTGTAAATGTGAAGGATTCTACAGGCAGCCAAGGGCTTATGTCTATATGTCTCCTATTCCCAAGGCTGAGCACAGAAAGCTTTAAAAATCATGTACAAGAGCCAAAAATACATCCCCTTCACTGAGAAAGTTTGTCGACTCCTGCTCCAAAGACCAGGACCAAAACAGGAGGCTTCAAATGGCATCCAAGCGAACTAGCTTATCGCCGGTCAACACAGCTCTCTCACTCATCGGCACTGACCTCTGGTTTTGCATACGGTTCTAACAGGCGGTACCTCCATCGCCAGCCCCGTGTCCCTTCTCCCCTTCACAGCCCCCAACCTGCGGAACCCATGCCCAGGACTCACTTGCTGGAATTCATCGTGTATCCGGAGGGACATTCAGGGATGCACTTATTATTGTGAATGACATACTGGTGGCAGCCCTGCCTCCGAGAGTTCTTGCATTTGTTGTGCAGGTGCAGGCAGAAGCTGAAGTTCACACAACGCCAGTCTTGGAAGTGGTAGTACGGGGGCGGGCAGGTCTCCACACACCGGCCGTCCAGGTAGAAGTTGCGGCAGGCCGTGCACTTGGTGGGGTCACCGGGCTCGGAGCAGTTGCCCAGGCACTCGCTGTGGCAGCAGAGGCCTTCGGCGGTGCAGCCGTGCGATTTACAGATGGTCGGGCAGACTGCGGAGAGAAAGAAAACAGCTGGTCAACGGCTTTGCCCAGTTCCTGTCTGCACAGACAGCAATGCTGGGTTAGGGAGTACAAGCCAAACAAAATAATAACAATAACAGCCACGCGTCTACAGTGCGTGCTACGCGCTGGGCACAAAGCCATTAACAAAAGCATTAACTCATTGAAGTCCCCAAAACCATGGTGTGCTCGTAAATGTTTAACGACCACTTCAAAGAGGGGACAGAGAGGCTCCAGCTTGTAGCATCTTCCCATTTCTACAGTGTAATGCCACCAACCTGAGATTCCTGACCCCTGGGCGGGTAAGAGATACGTGGGTGCACAGCATTAAATGGCATTTCCACCATGGAGATGCTAGAGTAGCCAAGAGTTCCCAAAGCATAAACACAGTCACACCCCCGCCCCCATATCTGTGAGGGATGCGCTCCAAGACCCCCAGGGACGCCTGAAACCACGAACAGCAGCGAACCCTACACACGCCATGTTTCTTCCTGTACATGTGTGTACCCACGATCAAGTTTCATTTATATATGAGGCAAGAGCAAGAGATTAACACCCATAATAACAGCAAGAGAACAATGACAACGCTAGACCGTAATAAAAGTCACACGGAGGCGGCCCTGAGAAGTAAAAGGAGGGGGCGGCTGACACACGCACGCCAACACCAGGCGAGTCCGCGTCACCGCCCAGACGCACGCGTGGCCCGCAGGCAGCGGGGCGCCGGACGGAGGGACGCATCTCGGCTCGGGCAGACGGAGCCGGACGGCACGAGACTTCCGTGCACCACCCAGAATGGCGCACGATTTAAAACATACAAACTGTTTAATTCTGGCATTTTCCATACACTGTCTGCGGACCAAGAGGAACCGAAACCTCAGAAAGCAAAACGGACAAAGGAAACGGAGATCAGTGGGGAGCTTTGAGTATTTATTACCTTCGTTTTTAACATAACTTAATTATAAAGTTATGTGATTTAAATTTTATTATTTAAATTTGAAGCTTGCTTAACACCCGATTCGCAAATTTCCTGAAAAGTAAACAACCAGCTCTAGCAAGCCAGCTCCAGCACACAGCTGCAATCCTGGTATAAAAGGATATATGATTGTCTCCATTCCTCCATTTTACAAATGGGGAAATCGAGGCACAAGATGGTTAAACAAATCACCCAAAGGTCATTTATTGCTTCCACAGACGTTTGCATGCACTGATCCAGATATTGCAGCCTCTGTGGGAACAAGGTGGCCGCAGACCCTACCCTCAGGAGTACGGGGTCTAAGGGAGAAGGTGTTTTAGCTATTTAAACACACAATGTGTAATTGGATAGCAACAGGCATTGAGCAGGAGGTAAGGGGAGGTGCATTCCTGCAGCGAGCCTAAGGAGATAATGACAGATCTGGGGCTGGGGGCCATACTGGGCATAGATTTCATGGCTGGAGGGAGTTTCTTGTTCCATGCGACCGAAGGCTAGACTCTGCCCACTTCCTCCCCCTTCTCCTGATGTCTCACTACCCGTCGCTTACTAATTACCCCTTGATTTCGGTCCCTCGCCATTTGCCCTGGCCCTCGATGACCGTCCCAGGCGGTCGTGGACAGACGGCATCTCCAGGGCTGGACAGACTTCGGCCACAGTGGAACCTGTCCTCACTCACTCCCTGCACGGCTTGAATGGCGATTTGGGAACTGGAGAGTGTCACTCACTCCAAACCCTCGGGCCTTCCACTCACCACAGCAAACATCAAGAACATCACGCCCGAGTGGGCCCCAAGGACTGGGCCCAGGGACCAGAAGTGTCCCCTGAAGCCACATTCACACATGAGCAGCACCATCTCGTGGAACTTTCTGCGATGACGGAAATGTTGGCACTCCGCATGCCATCCATTGCAGTGGCCACTTGTCCCCTGTGGCTGTGGCCGGTGGTGAGCTCAGCTAGGAACCACATTTGTTTCAGCTGTGGCAAAACACACAGAGCGTAAACTGTGCCGTTTTTAAGTGTACAGTTCTGTGGCATTAAGTACATTCACGGTGTTGTGCAACCATCCCCACCATGCGTCTCCAGAACCTTCTCGCCTTCCCAAACTGACGCCGTCCTCATGAAACACTCACACCCCCTCCGTCCCCCGCACTGCCATCGACTTTCTGTCTCTATGAATCTGACTCCTCGGGGACCTCCTGTGAGTGGAATCACGTGGCATGTGTCTTTTTGTGTCTGGCTTATTTCACTTGGCATAATGTCCTCCAGGTTCGTCTATGTGATGACATACATCAGAACTTCAGAATTTCCTTCTGCTTAAGGCTGAATACTACTCCATAGATCCATTCATCTGACCATGGCAACTGGGTCACTTCCGCCTTCTGGCCGTTGTGAACAATGCTGCTATGACCATGGGTGTGCAAACATCTCTTCAAGACTCTGCTTTCAATTCTTCTACATATATACCCAGAAGCAAAATTGTTAATTCACATGGTAATTCAATTTTTAATTGTTTGAGAATCACCATACTGTTTTCCACAGCGGCTGTATCACTTTACATTCCTGCCAAGAGTATATAGGGATGCAATTTCTACTGAAGAACCAAACTTTTAATTGTATTTTAATTTTCATTTTTATAACCACAGGTGGCTCTTGCATTGAACAGCAGCATCTTAGAGAATAAAAATAAACTCCTTGTCAATGTCAATAGGTCTCATATGTGGACCAGTGCCTGCCGGCCTCTCCGAGACCTCCCAGCCTCAGGCAGCAGCCACCTGGCCTGTTTTCTGCCCCCCCACATACTCAGGCTTGGTCCTACCTCAGGACCTTTGCATGTGCTATTCTGGCTGGCTCACACCCTATCCCTTATCCTCTCACGACTGGCTCCTTCTGGTCCTTCAGGTCTCAGTACCTTAGAAAGACCTTCCCTGAGCTCCCTACTGCAAGTCACTCCCTCCTTCTCAAGCCATGTTCTAGCACATTATCTTGTTATGTTTTTCTTATAGCACTTATCGCTCTCAAAAATCACCTTGGGTGTCTGTTGACTGGCTAGAGGGGAGCTTAGGGGGCAGGGCCGTGCACTCCTTGTACCCAGGAGGAGCTCAGCAGATACACGTCCAATTAGAAAGGAGGCAAAAGGAGGGATGATGGAGCAGTTCCAAGTCCCTCAATTTTTAGCTGATGGCTCGAGAATTCCTGCAAGAATTCCCAGTTGCAGGAGCTCCACAAACACCCTGAAAACCACATGTAAAATCTGGAGCCTCTGTGCATCAGTGCATACATACTCTTATTTCCTCCAACGATCCAGAAAGAATTAGGGAGCTGTAACAAGAGCAGGATGGGGGTTAACCCACCAATGTCCGTGTAGCTTTTTTAGGGTTCGCATACCACCCATTAGCTGCTTAATGCCAACAAAGATCCCAGCAGGAAGGGGTTAAGTAATAGTATGTCCATTTCACGGAGGCGGGAAGACTGGCTAGGCTGAGACACATCGGGGCCCAAAGTGGAACCTCAATCTTTTGGCTCTGAATCTGATTTCCCGAGTCTAGAGAAAGACACGGCTACCCCCACGGTCCACGCAGCCCAGAGGGAGGGACGGCAGGCGCTGGGCCTCAGCGACGTGTGCCCGCTGCCCCACGGGAAACACCGCGAAGGTTTCATGAAGAACAAACAGCAGCCTTGGCTTCCTTACTTGTAAAGCGCGGGTGGTAACAACAGTGCCTAAGCGCTGGCTTCTCTGATAGGCACACTGTAGGCGTGAGATCAGTTAGCTGCTGTGGGTGTTATCATCACCATCATTATTCTTAATGGGACCGCAAGGGCTGAAACTCAATGGCAGGAAGCAATACGCACAAGGCAGACAACAATGACAGACCCCACCCGCTGGGAGGTCACCATGAGAGTAGGAAGGGGCCCATTTCCTGGGCTGGGGCCTGGTCTCAGGGTCAGTCATTAAGCTCAGAAGAGGCATCAGCAAAGACCCAACAAAAACTTCCTAAACACATAAGCCTTCCGGCCTAGACAATGCTGAGAAAAAAAGACGCAATGCCAGCAAACAGGCCCGAGGCTGAACACAGGACTTTTACATCTTATGCCAGAGCCCTGTCTAAAAGGCCCACCTGAGAACTATTTCATTCTCCAGCACAGGAGCTGGCAAACTTTTTCAGTAGAGGGTCACAAAGCAAATATTGGGGACACACGGTCTCTGTTGCAACTACTCCAGTCTGTGGCTGTAGCGTGAATGCAGCCCCGGACCCACTGTGTCCAATAAAACTATTTACAAAAGCAGTTACCATCCCCCTTACCCGGCGAGACGTACCTGTGGTTAATTTACTGTTTCTATTAGGGCCTAGACTCGGGGAAGCCGGATGTCAATTTACAGACAGACACACTGTAAACCATTTTTATCCAAATAAAGAGATAGGCTCCCCCAAATGGCAGTCATATTGTCCCGTACACATCAAGCTGCCCCGTACCTAACTCCGCAATCTCATTTCAGTCATTGTAAATGCTTCAGCTTTACCATCCCGCTGGCCCCCTCACTAAAGGGTTAAAAATGTTGTTGACAGGTGTTCTTTCCTATTTTTTCCCCTAAGAGTTCTGTTTTTAACTTTTGAAGAAAATTAAACTTTGATAACGATAAGCTGACTCTGGGTGTCTCTCTCACTGTTTCCAAGTACTTTATCGTAATAGACATGTGCTCAGGATGGCTGCCCCTCACCCCCACCCCCACCCCAGGCTGAATTATGAAAACCACGTGCTGTGCAAGATGAAAAAACTGCCAATGTCGGAGGGGGCTGACTTTCCTCTCCCCGTGCCCCTGGTCTTGCTCCCTGTTGTAGACATAAAATGAGTCCCAGCAGCCCAGTCACAGAGGGCCACCCCCGTGCTGTTTCTGCCAGGAAGGATGACAGCCTTTTCAAGAAAACGCCAAGCAATTGGGAGCCGTCAACCTTCCAAGCACCGGTGCATGCTCTGTGTATAGGGAAGACCTGCCCAAGCCTCCGGGGGATGGCCAGCACCAGCCCTGTCCCTCCAAATACACAAGTTCCTTGCCTGGCTATCCATCCGCCACTCCCAAGCTCCCTTGGGCTGCTGGCCCCAATTTCTTCCCAACTCTCTCTAGAAAGTTTCTAAAAGCCTTGTCTTCCACTGGCAGAAGCTGCCACGACCTTCCTCAAACTGTCACCCTCCAGTGGCATTTTCACTATACCTTGCTGAGAAGACCAAAAACTGACCTCTCCATAAATTGGTGGAGGGGAAGAAGGTCAGAATCCTCTGACTGGGCCTCCAAAGTAGGTGCATATCCCCACCCAGCTACGCTAGCCAGCCCAGGAGAGGTCTACAAAAATGCCAACTCATTCGAGAGAGGTGCTTCAAAGCAAAGGGGGCAAGTGCGATTTGACCCAATCTTTCCACTTCTAGGAATTAGCCCGTAAAAAATAAAGGATCTGGGCACACAGACACCTGGATGAAGATATTCTCCACCATTAACCAGTTGGGTTTACAACAGCAAAAGACTGGAAACAATCTAAAGGTCCATAGCAGCAGACTGTGTAAACAAACTACTGTGGATCGAGGGGGAATAGGAGGCAGCCACAAAAAAGGAGGCGGCTCTGCACATCCTGGTGCTGGAGGCACATCCAAGACAGCATTAAGCGGGAAAGCGAGCGCAGGGCAGCGTCTGGAGGACATTCATTGGCGGAAAAGGGAAGAAACACAAGTACTGGGAATACGAAATGGGACAGCTAGTTTGGAAACTAGTTTGATAGTTTCGTGTAAGGTTAAGCGTATACTTCCTATCCCGACTACACAACCGAGGGGTTCACCCAGGTGACATGAAAAGAAAAAAAAAA
>NW_011889277.1:218888-230113 GCF_000151845.1 Pteropus vampyrus | reverse complement strand
CTCAAGATTTATTATTCCAAAAATTACTGCTTTCCAGAAATTTCCAAACGGAACACTTGCGTCATGGGCCTGCAGACACATTCACCGCAGTGCCCCAGGGCTCTCCCTTGAAAGTGTGAATTTTATAAACTCCTCAAAGTGATTTACTTTGTTTCCATTCACATATTTTCTCTCCCACCGCAGCCCCGGACCCTGACAGGGACCCTGACAGCTGAGGTTCGAGTCCCCGGAGCCCCCCGGGCGCGGGCGGCACGTTGCAGAGAAACTCCTCCCATTGGAATCTAGAAAAACGATTTAAAGAAGTGGGGGGCGGAGGGGGTGAACTTGTCAACAGACGCCCTTTCAAGTCTGCGAGCCCCGAGAGGCGGCGACCGCAGGAGCGCGGGTCCCTGAAGGCCGAAGCGCCCCCGTTTCCTTCCCTGACAGCACCGCCCCCACACGGGAAGAGACTCGCTTTCCAGATGCTTTTGGAATCGAGTTGCAGAGCCCTATGAAGAAATACGGACGCGAAGGCCAGAGAGGGGGCGGAGCCCCACGGGGCCTCCCGCTAAGGCAGCCTCGGGATTGGTCAGTTCCGGGCAACTGTGTGTGCGTTCACGGGCGGCCGAGGCCCCGCCCCTCGAGCAGAGACGGCGCCGCACAAAGCCGAGGCCACCGCACACTCCGCTCCATGGAATCCGGGCCGGGCGGTGGCGACGGCCACAGCGCCGCCCTCAAGCTCAGCCAATGGGCGGGCGTTCTGCCGAGGCGCTGGCCCCGCCCCGGGCGCGCGGGGCTCCCTTCGCCCAACAGGCGCGGGGGCTGTGACCGCCGTTGGGCAGTCCGCGCTGGGCTCTCCGGAGGGCCTCTGGGGGGTGTGGAGCCTGCCGGGCGGGCTTGCAAAGGATGGAACTTTGGAAACAATTAAAGAAAAGGAAAAACCCAGTGTGCAGGCCGCCCTAAGCAGCCACCGGGTGGCTTGGGCCACGCGCGCAGAGCTGGGCGTGTGCCCGGGAGGAGATCGGGTCACCGCCTGGCAGCGCCCAGGAGAGCCGAGGGGCGCCCTGGCCCCAGGCCTCACTCGGCAGGGGCCCAGAGAGGGGCAGCGGCTCACCAGGGTCACAAAGCAAGATCTCTCAAATTAGGGGAGAGGGAGGGTCCGCACTCTGGGGTAAGAGCCCCCTACCCCCAATGTCTCCAGCCACCAGTCGCCCAGAACACCAAGGGCAATCAATACTCATGAATTAATTATATTCTTAAAAAAACTTACAGGCTATTTTGGGGGAGCTGCCCTCCGGCCATTGTTCCCGTGCATTTGAAGGCTTCAAACCGGTGTGCTGTACTTGTATTTATAATTCCAGTAAACCAAGGCAGCCTAATCGTCCCATCCTCTATGAATACACTTTAAAATGTGGATTCTGTTTGCAGCACACAACATGCAACCCATATCAATTAATAAGATCTTATTAATCCTATTATTCAAACAGCCATCTCCATTACTGATGGGGAAACTGAGGTACAGAAGGGCTGCTTTGCTAATAATGCCAGCTCAGCTAGCAAGCAGCAGGGCCAAAGCTCAAACCTCAACCCAAGTCTCCCAGGGAGACTGGGACCGGATGTGGCATCATGGAGTTAGACTGAGTTTAATACACCTGGTTCCCTACCCAAGCCCACCTGGATATGGCCTCTTCTAGGCAGTGGGATACAGAAATGGATGGAGACACTGCTCTGCTCTCCCAGGAGGCACAAAAGAGACAGGTAAGTCCCATGAAGGAGAGGGCCCTGTCTGTCCTATTACTGCATCCGAAAGCCAGGCACATACGAGGTACACAATAAAGCTCATAGGAAAACATAAATAAAGATGGGGATAAAGGTGACTGGCAGGAGGGGACAGTCCGTGCAAATACGTGAATCACCAGGACTGCCTTCAGGGAAGTCTAAACAGTCCAGAGTTGATGAAGGGCAAAGTACAGTTGAAGAGATATGGGAGACCAGGCCAGACAGGAAGGTCAGGGAAGCAGAGGGACCTGGACTTTGCACTGTGGCAGGAACGAACCAGAAAAGATACCACCAGAGCCACATTTCGGGCCAATTTTCTGGCTCTCTAGTGGAGGGCTGAGGAAGGCAAGGGCACAGGAACAAGGAAGAAGAGGCTGGCTTCTGAAGCCATCAGGGAGGGAGGTGCAGTCATCAAGACTTATCACCTGGACAACTCACGAGTATCTACCTTGGACAGGTGGAACCATAGATAGAGAAGCCAGGAGCTCAAACCTGGAGGATCTGGGTATGAGGTGTGGCGCCTAGGGCATCAGGGCTTCTGCGCACGATTGATTCTGGTTGTGACTGCTAAGTCATGCCTCAAACCACCTCAGCCCGCTCCTGCAAACCACTCTTGCTAAGGTACATGGGTCCCTGTTTGCTGGTTGTGGACATTTTTAAAGTTTTCCCTCATTTGTGTATTTAGTAATATATACAAATTTTAGGCAATTAACTACAGCAATAACTTGTTAAAAGTTGTTGAGTTTCAGCCTACTCAAGTTTTCTGCTTCTTGAGCAAATTTAAATTTTACGGCCTATATTTTTTTAGAAATGAATGATGGCATGAGAGTGCAATTTATGAGATGCAGGCATAGCTGTTCTTGGGAGCAAATTCAGAGCCTTAGTTTCTTGCAAAAGGAAACCATCTTAATAAAATAAGCACTTAAACCAATAAATGAAGTTATTTTAATAATATTTCCAAATGACTTATTTCCAGAGCTGTCTTTATCATTTTTTTATGGATTTTAAATTACATCTCCGTTTTTCTTAGTTATTCCTCCTGCTAAAACAGCACTGTCAAATAAACTTTCTGCATTAACAGAAAAACCCTATATCTGTGCTGTCCAGTTTGGTAGTCACTTAGCCACATGTACCCACCATGTGCTGGAAATATGGGTAATGTGACTGAGACACTGAATTGATTTTCCTGTGGCTAGTGTCTACCTTATTGGGCACTGCAAATCAAAAAGGTACAGCTCTTAAATTTTTCCTGTGGCTAGTGTCTACCTTATTGGGCACTGCAGATCAAAAAGGTACAGCTCTTAAATTTGTTGTTTTCTAGTTGGTCAGTCCCTGCTAATTTGTTATTTCCTTCTTCCTGTGTAGATTTATTTCATCATTCATTGTCTCATTTCTGTGATTTCTCTATATAATCATTTAAGGCTCTGCGTTTGTCTCTGCATCCACACGTCCACTGCCTTCTAAAGAGTCTACACTTGAAGTTTTGAGATCCTCCTCATTAAGAGTTATGTTTCATTTTTAATTATCCTACGATAGGAGTTTGTCTTGCATGCTTGTTTGGTTAAGCTTTTAAAAATTACTTTCCAGTTACATTTACTTGCAGCCAGAGATTAGGGCCAGGGCAGTGTCTGCTTTTTGGAATGTATTGGGTTGGGTGGAGTTTTCTTTTTATTTGGGGGGGAGGGAAGAGATTTAACAGGTGATTCGTTTTTCTAAATATTCCAACAGCACTTTAAAATGTGTATTGTTTGCAGAGTACAAAGTTCCGTCCATATCTGTTACCATGATCTTATTAACCATATTATTCAAACTCCTGTTGCCTAATTGAGGTTTATCTACTTGATCAAGGCTGTGTTTGAGTCTCCCCCCACCCAGATTTCTCAATTCTCCTTGTATTTCCTACGATTTGCTCTCTAAAGTTCACCGATAAGCTTTCTCCCCATGAAGGACTGTCCCTTCACACAATGCAAAACTGCCCTCTTTTCTCCCTAATAATGCCTTTTGCCTTGAATCATTTGCATATTTTTCTCTCTTCATGTTTACCCACAGGTTTCAATTTTCTGTGTCATTTCCGGAAATAGGTATAATTATTTCCTGGTTGGGGGGTGCGGGGAAGAAGGGGAGAGGAAGAGAGACACAGCCTTCATGGGAACAAGGAGGTGGAATGGGGGATGTTAGAGTTTGAAATGTCACCGTGGAAGGTCGGAATTGCAAGGAAGGTTTCCCTGGGGACCATCTCAACTATGAAAAGGTCCACTCGTATGACCGATGGCTTTTCAGTAACAAGTTCACGGTGGTCTTGAATGTGTACAGATCGACATAGCCGGTTTCCCAGGAGCTGCCGCACCCACAGGCTAGCAGAGTTTAGGCAGAGACAGGGAATGGAGAAAATTTCCTCAACTCCTAAAGAACAAGACAAAAAATACCAAATTTCTGCAGAGACACCATGAAACAGAATCACACGTCAGAATAAAAACACACCTCTTTCAAATTCCACTGTGACCAAAGGGAGACAACTTTCGGCTTATTTCCTTATTGAGTTGGTTCCTAAAGCCAGTCTGGCTGCTTTGTTTTCCATCTAGAAGAGACCAACTCCATGGGCCATCTCCATGCCAGCAGCCCCGTGGCTACTCGTGGGACGTTCCCGTGTGTACACCTAGACGCTGCTATTCTATCAGGAAAAGATGGAGTTCTCTGACTTGGAGGAAAACCCGTTTCCTGCCCATGTTGACTTCAACTAGAGAAAAGAATATATTTGCCCCTTGGCCACTGGATCCTCAGACTTCGGTGGCTCTTCCGACCCACTTTGCAGCCCTCCGTCCCCCTGAGCAAACGGCTGGTGCACCTGGAGCTTCCTGGCCCCACCTCGACTGAGGCTGGCCAGCCCCTGCACACGCACGGGCACATGCGCGAAGGAAAGGAAAACCATGCAGATGCTTCCTCATCAGACTGGATGCCGGTATCACCTTAAAAGCTGGGGAGCATTTCAACATCCAGTCTAAGTCAGCTGATGGGGAGAAAGCTTTTCGCTGAAAAGCCTCTTTTATACACACGCAGACCAGGACCAGGGAAGAGGTGCTTCCCCACCGGGATCAACAATGTCCACACCCTCCGGCCAGTATTCATTCCAGGTGGACTGTTTTCTGCACCATGGAGATGCCCTAGGAACCCCTTCGATCTTTTCAGACAGGCTCCCTGACTACGAAATCTTCATTTCTTAATTTAAAAGTTTACCAGGCAGCAAAATACATCCCATCACCATCTCCCTTCTACTGCCCTCAGTCCATAGCTCTGAGCTCCTACAGAGTGGCCGACACCATGCTAAGCTCTAGACAGAAGCTGGTGAAAAGCACAGACAGCCCCACTGCCTGTCTGTGCTTTTCTCTCACTGGGGAGACAGAAAGCAGGACACTGGCACGGAACATTTAGTTACAAATCAAGAACATTTAGTCCAAATCCCACTAATACTCCAAGCAAGTTCACCAGGGGCTGTCACACGCCTGGGCTGTTAATTTCCTCAGAAGTTATTCTGTAAAAGCTAAAGTGTTTCTTTCTTGTATTGAACACCCAGAAAGCCAAATGCCATCTTCTGGCCGAACCCTCTGCCTGCCTTAGTCCCTCAGCTCCCCTCTCCATCTCTGCCATGCAATCAAGCTGGGAGACGTAGGGACAATGGGCCATGCATCCCAGTCCCTCAGCCACCAGGGCTGAGATGGGGACAGTATGACAGGCTTGGAGAAATTCTGCATCGTGCAAATCTGTTCTCTCGAGGCCTCCCATCAGACCTGGTGTCCGTGACTTCAAGTCACCCGAGTGTGGAGCTCAAAGAATTATGGAGTCGGGCAGACCTGGGTTTCAAGTGGAAGCATCCACCTCCTGGTCACATGACTCTGCCTTCTGTGCCTCGGTTTCCCCATGTGTGCACAGGAACAGTAATGGTACCTCGGGCTGTCCTGAGAATCAGATGGGATGATGCCCGAAACATTCTCAGCACAGCATCCAGCCCCTTGCAGAGCCCAAGAAAGGATTTTCAAAGGTGTCATCAGCACCAGCATGAAGTTCACACACCTCATCCCTCAGCTTTGGACTCCACAAAACAGCAATAACAACCTCGTACATCCATCCGATGGGGGAGGGGGTGGGTTAAATGACCGAATTTAAAGTGTGCCCCAAGAAACTTTCGTTTCCTTCCCCTTGGGGCATTCTTGGGGAAACTATTCATCCCGACTTCTGCGTGCTCCTCCTCCAATCTGCCAGCTTGGGGGATGGGGCGGGGGCGGGGGAGGGGAGGCGATTGACAGTTGGTATCTCGGGGGATCCTGGACTGATGGCTGATCCTGGAAATCGAGCCCATCGCTGTGCTCCATTCAGTTCCACAAACACAGACACCTGCTCTGTACCGGCAGCTGCAGGCCAGGCACGGGAGGCACACGTGACCAGGGCTGTCCCTGCCCTCCAGGAGCCCACAGTCCAGCACAGAAAGGTCCCAGCCAGACACTTCTGTGTGGCCATTTGGATCCAAATCCACAATCTCACCATGCTCCCGTCAACCCCATACCCAAAAGGAAACAGCCTGAAAGAATTGTCCAAGGCTACAAACAAAACACGCGAAGTGCTCTTTCTAAACTACTTCATAAAATAACCACACTACCCGATGAAGCCTGAATGGCCTTCGAAACCACTTGGAAGCTTCTAGAAGAGCTGACCCACAGGAGCAGAACACTAGAGACTGAAAGGGAAAACACAAGATGCCCAGTTTTTCCTCTCAGAAATCAAGATTTAATAGACTCCTAAGCAAACCATAATTGGAGGGCCATTGGGCGCCTTCCTCCCTGAGGCCTGTGACTCTGGAACGCTGACCAGGCTGGGCCCCGAGCGACTCTGGGCTCAGACTAAAACGAGTGTGACCCAAAGCAGGAGCTGCAGCTGAGTTTCTCCATGCACACACGGGCACGAAAGGTGGACGGGGCGCAGAGAGGTTGCAGAGAAAGAAGTCTGCACGCACAGAAGTAAAGCTACGATTTCCACGAGATCAAGGGCCACCCGGTTACGAGCGAGGAGCGTGACCCTGGATGTGAAAGGGATTTACGGTGAAGACCTGCCCCCGCTCCGCTCCTGCCCTCGTACCCCCAGAAAACCACCTCATGTTTGGCTCACGAACTTCTGCTGCTTGGAACTGGCAAAGACAACAAGCCTCCGAGGCGTCACTGAGCCTGTGTCCCGTGTCCCTGTGTGGCCGCCAGGAGGAACTGCGAGGTCGGCCTCGGGGTGGATTCCCAGCCCAGGCTCCCACCTCACCTCGATTTCCCCTTTGAAATCTGAAGATCAAAGATGCGTCTTGGTTCTCAAACAGACATTCCCCCAGAATTTCCTTCCTGTTTCCTTGGCAATTCTCATTCCCGGTTGCCCACTATTCACAAAGACTTTCACAGGATGCGAAGATAAAATTTAATGCACTTTTCCTTAGCAACCAAAAAAAAAAGAGAAAGAAAGAAAGAAAGAAAATCCTTGGAAAATTACACAGTACATACCCAAAGAGAAACTGCATTAGAAAAATGGACTCTGACACACACACACATCAGCGTCATAACCTTGACCAGCTCCAGAAAACAGTTCTCACAAATGTGAGAAACCAGCAGCCGGAACCATGGAAACCGTGGAAGCACAGCAGGGTGAATGGTTAAGATGAGCACAGGCCCACTGTGCTGGAGCCAGCGACCCCTCCGAGAGGGGCGGAGTGGCAGCCGCTAAGCTGAGGGAGCGGGGACCGGTGGAGGGATGTGAGGCAGTGCTTGGTATTCGGCAGGGCCAGTGGTTAGAAACTAAGGCCAGAGGATAAGATCCACGATGCAATCTGCCACTCTCTGACTCCGGGGCTCTTGGGCAGTTGTCTTAGCTTCTCCGTGCCTCAGTGTCCCCTTTTGCAAAACGGAAGATCATCAGGCTGCCTACTTTGTCGAGCTGCTGTGAGGTTCATTCCGTGACTCAGTCGTAGCACAGAATAACCAGGCAATAAAAATCTGATCCTGAAAAATCATCAGGTCACCTCAGGGCCTTTGCACATACAGTTCTGGCCGCTTAAAACTCACTCTGCCCCACTAGCACCTCCCATAGTGGCTTCCCATTCATTATTCTGGTCTCGGTTCTAATGTCAGCCTTAGAAGGGGTCCCCCAACCACTCTATGCAAAGGAGCCCCCTCCACCCCACCCCACCTTGTCACCCTGACTTAACTGCTTCCCAGGACTTACCACCACCTGAAGATGTCCTGTCCATCTGTCTGTTGGCTTCTCTATCACATGCCAGGCCCGCTGCAGTGCGAGCTTTAGGAGATCAGGCCCCTTGTGATTTTCATTCACCACCAGACCTCAGAGCCCAGCACAGAGCGAGAGCCACATGAACGGTAGCTACTGCTTTTAATAATGTCCTCACGTGGGCTGTTTTCTGTTCTCACAGCTTAGGGGCCAGTCACAGAGCCTAAAGGTGACAAAACTGAGGACTTACAGCTGACAGGCCGGATCCCGGGCAACACTAGGTCTCAGCTTCCTGTCACTCTCTGGAAAATAAGTATACCCTGTTCTGCTATGTAAGCATTCCTAAAATCACCACATTTATGGAGAAAACAGGGTTAGACCACAGCGCTCAAACAGGTCATCAATGACACATAATAAAGTAAAACAGGAATCTAATAAAAAAGAGTAACATTGTTTTACGCATGCCAAATGGTTAAGGAATACACAACAACTACAAAATATGAGACACTTGACCTTGAAAAGGGCCTCAAGTTTGCTTGCGTGGAACTGGGTGCCAGAGGCTCGTAGCCGAGAGTGACTGTGAAGAGGTGGAGGGGGGACTGTCTAAAATGGGGTGGACAGTCGGGACTCCAGATGCAGATGGTGGCGGCTCACAACCCACGCGGGGGTTTGCGGGAAGGGTGCAGGTTTCAGGCACATGCATGCATTTAGCCTACATGGCTTGGTTCAGCTGGGGCCAGCTTTCTGAGATCAGGTCACCCACTGTTTCTCGGAGACAAGCGCGCTCTGAAGCAGAGGTGAAATCTGCATCGTGCTCCAACTGTTCCCTTGTACCTCCATCCTGTCGGGACAAATTCAAGTCTTCAAATCCAGCATTAGGGCAGGGCCAACTGTACAACCAAGGTCAGAGCATGTGGGAGTGTGGAGGGTCACGACCTACACCTGGAATCTAGACACATAACCCACCTGAGGCCCGTGTGGGTCTCAGCACAAGACTGGGCATCATCTTAAGAGTTAAGGGTTAATTCCTCCTCGCAAGCCTTGCCGAGAACAAGGCATGTGTAACTCACACCTCTCCCCCAGCAGCCTGCATCAGCCAGACATCGATTTGAAATCTCCGGCTTCCACTCTTCCATGTACGCAAATATTGAGATCAACTCTGTAAAAGTCACGTTTGACTCCAGGAAAGACCCATGTGGGTTTGAGGATAACAAAGAGTAAATAACTTAAAGGTCAAAATCCAGAACGTCCTGCACCCCCTCCCCATCTTTAAATATCATCTCGTCCGCCCTACTTCCAGCCAAGAGCAAAGTCCAGGATGCTCTCGGCGCTCAGAGCACCCCCAGAACAGAAATTCCACGCATGCCAAGTGTGAGGACAGTCAGCACTTCACCATTTACAGTACCAGCTAGAGACGTCCAGGGACGCAGATGGGAGAAATATGTTACAAGTGAATGTGGCCACAGGGGAAAAAGGTCCAGACAACTTCCAAGAAATATTATTAAGGGAGAAAGCCGAGGTGCCAGCAGCGAGAGAAGCATCTGTGCAAAAAAGGAGCAGGCGGGTGTGTGCAGCATCCACGCACGTGTAAACACAGAATTCTCTCTGAGTGAACGGGACGCTTGGAGGGGTGCTCGCCTCTGGGGACAGGACAGACACGGAAAGGCCTTACTCTTCCTTGTGAACCTCTTTAAAATGGTGTTGACCACTGCATGTAAAAAACAGACTGAATGGATAAACAGAATCAGACAGTCAGATACACACACGCACACACAAACATGCATACTATGGAATATCATTCAGCCTTAAAAAGGAAGGAAATTTTGACACAGGCTACAACATGGACGAACCTTGAGGATTTCAAGGAACGATGCCAGACACAAAAGGACAGATACCATGTGATTCCATTCACATGAGGTCCCCAGAGGAGTCAGAGTCATAGGGACAGAAAGTAGACGGTGGCAGCTAAGGGCTGGGGGAGGGGAGAGGAGCGGAGCTGGTGTGTTTAATGAGGACAGAGTGTCAGTTGGGGAAGGCGACAAAGTTCTGGAGACGGACGATGGGGATGGTTGTAAACAGTATATGTACTTAATGCCACTGAGCTGTGCACTCGAAAGTCGTTAAACATGGTCAATTTTATCTTACGTATATTTTGCCACAATAAAAAATTTTAAAAGGTGGGGAGTGTCATAGATAGGTAGAAATCCGATGGTGTGAGCAATTACAGGCCAAGGTCCTGTGTCATCTGTGTTGCCATCATCTAATTCAAGAAGATAAAAGCCAAAAGGAAACAGAGATGTCTCTTCTCCATAAACAAATTAACAGGAGAAACTCCGCCCATCTGAAACATAAACCGACTTAGGAAACTGACGAAACCTAAGAGGTGGGAGAGTGTGGCCTCCGAAGTCCCTGCTCCACCATCTGCTGGCTCCGTGACCGCAGGACGGAAGCCGAGCCTCCAGGAGCCTCAGTTTCCCCATTTGTAGAATGGACTGAGAAAACTATCCAGATGCCCAGGGCTGGGGCTGGGGCATCAAACAGTCATCAAGACAAACAACATTTTAATGGAATATTTAAAAAGCCAAAATTAAGGCCCAAAAGTCCACGATGCCCAAAATATCAAAATTTCAAAGAAAGAGAGGATTTGACAGGGTCAGGACCAGGGTGAGGCAGGCAGGATCAGATCCCAACTTTATTTAAAATTTTGAAATATTCTGTGCATCATGGACGTTTTATCCTTACATTTGATTTTTAAAAATACTGCATCAAAGTGCTGAGTGTTTTGGTGTTGCCTTCAATTTTGTGCCAGGGGCCCCTAATCCAGAAACCTCACTCAAAATGTCCTTGATACAACCAGGTAATTCTAGAAAACCTGTCCCCTCGGGGTCAAGTTGTTGGTTTATTGAGGAATAAACTAAATTGGGTTTTCAGGAGAGGTTCCTGTCATCGAAATGCCAGCAGCCACCGCAGTCCAGGAAAGGATTCTACTCCATCCTCTGCTTGTCCCAAAGCCAGCCTCTGAATAGGTCGTGTGTGCCACTGAGCATTCTCAATGACCTCGGGCTTCAAGGCCAGGTAAGTTCCAGATTTTATTATTAGTAACAAATTAAATTGACAAACAACAAAAGGAAAGCACACAACTCAGTGACCCCCCGAACCAAAACATACGAGAGCATATTTACACCAGGCAGAGTCATGACTGAGCAGCTGCCTCC
>NW_011889277.1:208910-218838 GCF_000151845.1 Pteropus vampyrus | reverse complement strand
AACAAAAGGAAAGCACACAACTCAGTGACCCCCCGAACCAAAACATACGAGAGCATATTTACACCAGGCAGAGTCATGACTGAGCAGCTGCCTCCTTTCCCATAGACAGGGAGCCACAGCCGGCGGCCATGGAGTAGGAAGCTGTCCCATCGACACAGTCTGGAACAATCCACAAAGCTTATCGAGGGAGATACCACGGGCCAGAGGAAACAACCACATTCTCTGCCAGACAGAGCGTTGGTTTGGCCAGGGCGGGACAGGACCACCTGCTGGCTTCCTCCGTCCTGGCCAGATCCACACCTGGTAGGTCTAGGGCGTTTTCCCAAGTTCAGATCTGGGACTGGTAATCCATCACTGTTGACTGAGAGCACATTTCGCACCCGCAGCACTGTTGACATTTACGGCCACTCATTCTTTGTGATGGGAGGCCGTCCTGTGCATTGCAGGATGTTTAGCCACATCCCCGGCCTCTACGCACTTGATGCCAGTGGCACTTATTCCCCCCAGTCATGACAACCACAAATGTCCCCAGACATTGCCAGAATCACCCTTGGGTGAGAGCCACTGTCTTTGAGTGCCACCCGTGGCAAAGACAGAAACATGAAAGTAGGTGGAGCTGAAACGGCTGAGCTTGTGTGTCTGTCCGTCCAGCCCTCAGTTCCAGCCTCCGAGGCCCCAGCACCCAACCCCAGGCCTCCCTGCAGTCACCCCGACTTCCACATCCCAAGTCTTGCAACGCCAGCTCAGCTCGCAACTTGCATGCACACGCAGAAGCCACCAGTGCGCACCCTCTACCTGTCCGAGTTTTGCTGAGGGGCTGCCAAGTGCCAAGTCAGGGTGTTCTGCTGCCACGGCCCTTACGATGCTACCAGCCTAGCGGGTAGGCAGAATCAGAAAGAAGTTTCCATTCGCTCATGCGCCACCCTCTGCCTGCCTTCTCAGCCCAGTCCCTGCCACACAGCAGTGTGGCTCCTTTCTCAGCTCTGTGTAAAGCGTGAGGCTCGGCACGTGCCGAGGGTTCCTTAAACCAGGCAGGGCGCTGCGAGAACCCGCCCTCCGTGAGGTATGCAAAGAATTATCCGTTTCCCTTTTGCTTCTCTCACCAGAGAATGCTCAGGATACAGTATCTTGTACGGGCTCTTAGTTCATCAAGACAAAAGACATCTTGGAGAGGATGATTTCAGAAGCGAAGGTTGCAAACCTAAAGTCGGGTACTCCGCCACTAAAGTCACAAAGAAAAGCGATGCCATCGAGAACCCCAAACCAGCAGGAAAGACCTCAGACAGAAAAAGCCCAAGAGCAAATGGAGCAGTCAGAGCCGCCGCCACCACGCGTGCAAGGAAGGAAGGAGATCTGAGGTCTGCATTCGACACTTTCGGAGCAATTTCGTATGCCCTGCTCCATCCCAGTCCCTGTGGCCATCTTGTAAAACGGGCTGGGCTCTCTCATCTCTCACAGACGGACTTAACTGATGCACACTGCCAGGATCACGGGTCCTCGTATTTGTCCCCTGTGTCACCGTCTAAATCCAGGGAAAGGATCACGACCGAAAGGCCACCACGATCTCCCAGGCTCTCGATCCGGGCGGAGCAGCCAGCGGTCGCCACTGCGCCCCGTATCTGCTCACACGACATGTCCTTCCCCGTCCCACTTGGTTGTGACTCAAAAGGCGGAGAAAGACGCCAAGCCAGGGGACGGAGAAGCAGGGCTTTCACTCTACGTCCACGTGACGGAACATTGATTTGCTACCTGTGAGCTAGAAAACACGTATGCAAGATGTCAGTGTGAAGCCGGGTTGTAAAACCCAGGGAGCACCGCTGATGGACGGATGAACACAAGGCGGTTCATCCAGACAGTGGGATAAAAGGAAGGAGATTCTGGCACCTGCTACGACGCGGATAAACCCTGAGGACGTTACGCACAGTGAAATAAAAGGACAAACACAGCAGGATTCCACTCACGCAAAGTCCCCAAAGGAGTCAGATTCACAGACAGAAAGTAGATGGTGGGGGCCCTGGGCTGGGGGAGCGGGGAGGAGATTAGTGTTTAATGGGGACGGAATATCAGTTCAGGACGATGAGAAAGTTCTGGAGATGGACGGTGGGGATGGATGCACACCAGTGCGAATAATACACATAAAATGGTTAAAATGATAAATTTCACGTTACGTGTATTTTACCATAATAAAAAAAAAAAGGGTAACTGAAAGAACAACGATATGGCCAGGCCCGTGCCAGGCACCGTATTAGGGGATCGGCATCACCCCACTAACCATACCCGGTACAAAATTATCCTTCTCTTGTAAATGAGGAAACAGACAGTTCAGAACTTTGCTCAAGGTCATTTGTCAAGGACACGGTGTATGAAGCCAGGATTGGAACCCAGGCAGTGTGGCTCCACAGAGTCGGAACTTTTAATGTCCACATTGTAGAATCTTCAAACTCAGGCTTCCTCATTTTTGACGGCTGCCAGTACTCCTTGCCTTCCAGTAAATTCCTTGCCCTTCCCTGAGTGACTCTCCAACGGCTGCCTCTCTGTCCGCAACCTCCAAGACAGCACGTGGGAACTGTGACAATCACAGGACCCCCAGCCAGACCACACACACACTCCTTCTCCAGTTCAGCTGGCCTTGAGCCAGGCCCCAGGGACACATGGGGGACTCACGGGGCTCCCAACCCAGTGGGGAGCAGGACAGAACTGATCCCAACTAGTGCTCGGAGCTCAGACTGAGGACAGGGAGACCCAAATGCAATGACCAACTCTGCCCTTATGTGAAATCGATCAAGTGAGTCCACATCCCTAGGCCTCAGTTTCCCCACAATAAAACAAGGGCAGTGAATAACAATATGGGTTCTTAAAAGAAACAATAGCTAATGCATGGGATATAAGCACTTGAACTTCCTAAGACCCAGGGTATCGGCCATTAACAGCCTACCCAAACATTATCTGAAGCGCCCCTTTTTAAGAACGGCAACCTGATGAAGGTGTCTCTCTCTGTCATTAAACTGCACAGTCATCCACAGCGGGAAATTCAGTTTAAGAAGTGAACCAGGAGAGGACACATTCTGCCCGGAGGGAGGCAATGACTGCCTTCCCTCGGCTGGCCCCAAACACGCTTCTCACAATGCCTTTTCATTTACGTGCTCGTCCACCAACGCCTGAGAAAGCAGGTCTGGGTCATGTTTCCCCTTGTGCCCGCCCTCCATAAACACTGACTGAACAAATAAACCAATGGGTTTGGAGGCAGCAGAAACCCCAAGACGCCTGGGTTGCCCGTCAGCCGGAGGGAACCAGTCCTTAGCTCTCGAGTTAAAAGTTAAAAGCTTTCCCAAGGTCACAGAGGTCTCTCTGACCTGGCCTGAGGTCTTCGCTCCTCTCTACTGTGCTCACTCAGGATAGAAAAAGGACCTTCTCTGCAGGTGGGCAAACGGCTGGGGGTTTGAAATCTACTAGAGCTAAGGAAAAGTAACAGAGGCCAGCTCCACGGTGGGCACTGGGTTAGTGGTTTGCAAAGACTGTCTCGTGTAATCTACTCAACAACTGTATGTGGTAGATACGAGCATTTATCCCAATTTTATACAAAGAGGAAACAGAGATGTTAAGTAAGCCCCAAGGTCACACAGCAAGGAAGCGGGAGAATTAGGATTCGAACCCAGGACTACGGGCTCCTCTCTACTTGCATTAATGTGAACACCAGTCAGCTCAGGCAACCTTGCAGTGTCAGATGCTTCCAGGGAGGACACAGCGAAGGTCGTGGGTCCTCGTATTTGTCCCCTGTATCATTGTCTAAATCCAGGGGGAAAGATTCATGACTGAAACGCCTCAACGATCTCCCAGGCCCTCGAATGGGGCGGAGCTGCTCCATATCTGCTCACACGACACGCCTTTCCCCATTCCGCATGGTCGTGACTCGAAAGACAGAGAAAGAATTAAAGTGCAACACTTTGCACGGACGGTCAGCAAGCCCCAGGAAATAGGAGCCTCCTTTGCTCAACTGGTAGCAGCAATGGGACAGAATGGTGGCAACAGCACCTGAGAGGAGAAGGGACTCTTGACCAACACCTGACCCAGTGTGACCCCGTGGGCTGCAGCACGCAGGCAAATCCCTGGCCTCTGATGACCTTGAGCTGCCTTGGCCCTGAACCCTAACCCTGAACCTGCATCCTATGTACTCCACTAAGGCTGACACTTGACACACGTACCCAGGCAGCTCCCACACCCACGTGCTCCCCTAGTGGATGGGGATTATGTTCGCCCGTCACCCTTGGGGGCAGCTGGCTATGTCCTCGGGGAGGGCCAGGCTGGAGTAATTCGCTTCCTCAGAAGAGGCTACAAGGAAGCCCGCTCACTCCAAGGACAGGGTGGCAGCTCCCACAAGGAGACGGCGAGGGGGGCGAAAACTCCAGGGGCTGGCGTGGGTCAGGTGCTTTCCTTAGCTCATCATAAGCATGAGCTACCTCATTTAATTCTGACCCAACCCAAGAAATGGAAGAGTCTAGAGGAAGAAGACCAGCAGGAAATACAAGGCAGCGCTCTGGGAGATGGCCGCGGTCAGAGACGAGGAAATAAAGCAGTCAGCAGGTCTCCAGGCTCCGGTGGCGATTCTGCTACTGGGCGACACCTACGGCGACCCGCTGTTCTGGTCTGCCTGTGACTGATGGGTTTCTCAGGAAGCAGCGCTCTTAATATGAAAACTAATACTAAGAAAGTCCTGGGCAAACCAGGACAAGCTGGTCACACTAATAGCCTAGTTCTGGTCTCCAAGTATTGATTGACCTCTGGCCAATTTTAGGAGGAGCAGGAGGCCAAAGTCAATACAAGATATGTTTCTTCTTCATCAAACTCCTATTCACCCTTCGAAACCCAGCGCCAAAGGCCCCTTTTCTCTGTAAGGCAGAATACGGCAGGAAAAGCTGAGTTTCTGGGGCCAGACTCCAGGTTCAGACCCTACCTCCATGAAAAGGTCCTTACGACAGCCACATCATGGTCGATGGTGCTTAACAAAAAACATGGTGTAGACATTCCCAAGGCACCTCCGAGCCCTCGGTCTGCTGTATCCGCTACCCATCCTTGGCCTCCACTAGACCCAGAGTTCTCCACCCTCCCTTCTCTGAACCACCGGAACAGAATGGCACACACATCAAAAACTACTAAATAAGATAAAATCTTACAGCAAGTGCAGACTGGTTAATGCTAATCTCCGCCTCAGTCTTTCTCCATCACCCTCAAGCCCTGACTCCAAGCAGGACTGTTTTCCACTCGGCTCTTCCTCGCCCAGTGATTGCACAAGAGCCCACAGCAAGGCATGCAGCGAATTAAACAAGAGAAGCTCTGAAAACCCATTCATGGGCTGCTCCGAAGTGTCAGGCGGCCCGGGTGTGTGGCCGAGTCGCCAGCCATGGAGACAAGGAGCCCCATGAAGCCGAGGAGACTTGCCGACGGCCCCACTCCAGTCGACCAAGCCACATCTCGACCAGAGGAAACAGAACACACAAAGACAGACACTGTCGCCGCCGGGGGACGAAGGTCCGAGGCGGCTCACACTGCGAAGGGCGAGGGAGCCCCGGGATGGGCGGCCCCGAGGCACGCACTGCGGCTGCAGACAGCGAGCGGCTGGCGGTGAAGTTCACGTCTGAGAGTGGAGACGGCCCGGGCTAACCACTAGCAGGTGGGTTTTCGCACAGATAAACGAGGGCCTTTTTCACAGGGACACAGGGGCCGTGCAGAAGATTCGACACTCTGTTACATACCCAGGTGACGCTCGTCTCCGAGTTGGCCCGCTGAGGGAGGCCTATGGCCAAACTGGCCAGAGGAACGGGGAGAAAAGAACAAACGGCAAGGCTGGGGGCAGGGTGGGGATGGGGAGGCCACAGCCAGCAGAGGACAGAGAAGAGGACAGTGGAGAGAGCGGCAAGGACCCCGCCCGGGCGGCAGAGGAAAGAGGGGGCTGTCCCCACGGGCTGGCAAACACGCAGACAGGGTTTGCTTCGTGCCAAGCACTGTTCCGATTACTCATCATCTGTCCCTCGCGACAGCCTTAGATGCTCCTCTTATCCCCATTTTACAGATGAGAAAACCGAGGCACAAAGCGGTTAGGTCGCCTGCCCAGGGTCACACAGCTGGCAAGTCTGTGGCCGAGCCGCAGGGGATGATCGGTGTTGCCGTGGGCCGGTACCGGTCCTGTTACTCTGCCCTCCACTGTGTGTGAAGCACTCGAAGGAAAATGCCAGACGTCCCCTTCTGTGACTCCTCCTCCAGATCAGCTTAGGGGTGCTCGAGTTCCTAGCCCCCACCCCAAACCTAACAAACTTGAGTTGTACCCTGTGCTCTTCCAGTCTGCGATGTCACCCATCAGGTGTTTAAGGGACAGGGTTCAAGAGGGTGGACCCCTGTCTGTTTTGCTGCCCGCTGCTGTGTCCTCACCAACTAGCAAGGCACCTGGGACACCCATAAACCCACCCACCTCGGACCATAATCACAGGTCCTCAGATTCTTTGGTCCCCGAGGGTGGCGATGTGGTTTCCGCCAGCAGGCAGCATGTGATGCCAAACCACTGATTCTGCACACATGTAGCTGACAGCCGGCTCCCGGTTTCCATTTTGCCATGAAAAGGAGCAGTGAACAACGGTGGAGGGCCCTGCCTCCCCCAGATTCGGTCATCCGAGTCCAGTGGCCCTCAAAAGGCAGCAACTCTGCCATCCAGAGGACACCGGCAATGTCTGGATTCAGGACCTGGGGGGAGGGGTGCTCCAGCATCAGGTGGTGGAGGCTGGGGATGCTGCTCGACACCCGACTAGGCACGGGGCGGGGCCCCACCACGGAGAACTATCCCGCCGTGAATGTCAGAAGCGTCAAGGCGGAGGCCCACTATCCAGAGGGAGAAGATCCCCACTGCCCCCGCCAATGCTTCCAAGCCCAGACCACCACGGCTCCACCTCTGACACGAGCTTAGAGAAAAAGTCTTGTCTTTCAAACGACTGGCCTCAAAACTGAAAAACAAAAAAACCTCGAAATAGGAGTTAATCCTAGAAACCAGCCCAATGTTATCCCTACCCCGAACAGGTTTCCAAATTGCAAAAACATTGATAAAAATCCCTTACGCACGTGACACGCCCCTCCCCCCACGCTTGTGCAACTTCCCGGCAGTTCCACTTGGACAGTGGAAATCTGTGCCAGAGGACACTTCTCACGCTATCTTCCTTCAGTTCCAATCTTACCTTGAAAACCCACGAAACAAGGAGAGTGAGCCACAGGGCCACATGGAGCCCTTTCTCTTCCGCAAAACGTCAGACTCTCTGTGACTTTTGCTCTCAAGGTGGGAAACGTGGATGTTTCCAGAACAGCGTGAATGTTCCAGCACGTACCTTATTTTCACTTATTTTCAACAGGCTTGGTGCGATAGATGACACGACCAGGAAATAAGCAACAGAGAGGGTCAGACAATTGACGAACGCACTGCTGGCTGCCAGCGAGCCCCTCCGGGCTGGCGTGGAGGACGAAGAAACCGCCCCCGATCGACAGGACCCTTCCTTGCCTTCTTGCCTAAAGACCCCTTGCGTTCCCCAGAGCATGTCAGAGCCCCGTACTGATTCCGGCCAGCTCAAAGCACTTCCCGACACGGGCCTCCCCTTCCACCAAGAGGACCAGCCGCTCTCGCACGGTCCCCTGCAGGTTACTCAAGTTTCTCCACTGAGACACAGGGGGCTGGAAAAGCAGCCCACCTCGATGAGAACCACAGCAGCAGTAGAATCACGTTGGTTTTGCTGGCTTGTTTGTTTTTTCCTGAAAATCGACATATATCACCAATTATTCAAATGATAATCCTGAAAGGTACTTTTCTGTTCCTTAATCTACCTGGTACAAGCAGTCTGAGACCTGTACCTTCACAAGCGAGTCCTATTTCAACACAGGAATTAGGGTGGTATCACCTAGAAAAAGCGCTGGCAGTCCCAGGCCAGACTGTCCCAAATCTGAAGCTTCTCTCAGAGCACAAGAAACCGTCTCGGAGGCCCCGGTAGGTCCCGCCCGCAAAGGCTGCTTTTCTCTGGCCACCACTGTGCAGGGCAGCTCTGAAACCCACCGTTGCCGCCTCAGTGATGACATGGGACCCCAAGGGTTCCCAGGCCTGGAGCCCACCAGACCCTGCACGGAAAAGCGTGCCCAGAATGGAAGTGGCCACTTGGCAGGAGGTGACGAACCAGCACTCCATTCTGCTCGAAAACTGGGGTGGGGGTGTAAAGGCTCTTTTAGCAGCTTAACAGCTTAACACATTGAATCTGCTGTCCTTCTAAATGGACAAATGCCATTTATATTGCTCGGATATATGAGACAGTCAAGAGTTCATGATCGCAGTCCATTTACAGAGTGAGGCTGAAAACAGGAAGGTCAAGAGTCTTGACAATTACACAATTATTCTCTACAGTAAAACAATTGAAGCATTCCACTCCAATCAGAAGGGAGCCTGGGCTGACCACACTCCAGTCTGTCATTCAACACTATTCTGAGGGTTCCTGCTATGACAGGGTCAACAGCAATGGCCAGCATGATTATTGGTAAAGGACTGCAAATCGCCATTATCCAAAGGTGCTAAGATTACGGAGTCAGAAAATCGAAGGGAATCAACTGCAGGGCTTTAGAATTAGTAAGCATTTAATAAAGTAGCAGCAAACAGAGAAAACCCAGTCCCTGTCCCAGATTCTGGGAAATTACCACTCTTAAGGCTTTTTAAAAATCTCTCTCATTAGAAAGATAGATAGAAAGATAGATAGATAGATAGATAGATAGATAGATAGATAGATAGATAGATAGATAGATATAGATAGATCGATGGATGGATGGATGGATGGATGGATGGATGGATGAGCGGATGGATAGACAGATGAATGATGGATGAATGATGGATGGATGGATGGATGGATGGATGGATGGATGGATGGATGGATGGATGGATGGGTGGATGGATGGGTAAGTGGATGGGTAAGTGGATGGAGAAGTGTATGAATGAGTGGATCAGTGGATAGATGAGTGGGTATTTGAGTGGATAGTTGAATGGCCGCCTGGGTGGATGGAGGGATAGATGGAAAGCCAGCCAACCTAAGAACAATGCTCACAAAAGTTAGATTCTTTCTAAAGAAAAATCGTAAAACATTTCTAAGAATAGAAAAGAACCCTTGCGACAATGCACACGTACAAGTAAACATGATCAAGATGTCGCTTCTCTCCAAGTCAATTCATAGGCTTACCATCTCACAATACAACTCACGAAAGGCTTCCAGGTCTGGATTTTTTCCCCTCTTGTTATTTCTCTCCTTTTCCTTGCTTGGGACTTGGTTACATTCTCTACATTTTAAGAAGAATTCACAAAAGCTAGGGTGCTCTTTCAAAAAAATGGGAAGGAAGAACTATCTGGAAGACACCGTTAGGATCATTTTAAGTGACATGAAAGCAAAACGAAACATTTGGTTTAGCGTAAGTGGCTCAAAGCTGATAGATTCTAGATTCTGTTATACAAGTACACAACACACAAACAAAAAAAAAAAAAGGAGGCATGACCCTCCTGTCCATGAGGCAGCCCATTCAATCCACGATGCTACACACACTTATGTCACAGTCTCACCTCTCGGAAAAGGCGCAGGAAACCCCAGATGTGTGTGAAGAGCACAAACCTATTAAAAAAAAAACTAAAATACGGATGGATGTTTCCTACCTACACATGGAATGAGAGAGAACCGAAGCAGTGGCAGAATCATAAATTGGAGGGCTAGAGGCAAGTCCGAATTTAGGAGACTGAGATGTGCGTGCAAACTCCAGACCACAATCGCATGAGCCCTTTTGAGGCTTTCAACCCAGACAGAGCCTTGAAAACATCAGACACATCTTGTCTCACGGTTCTGGAGGCCAGAAGTCTGAAATGGAGGTATCGGCAGGG
>NW_011889277.1:206160-208009 GCF_000151845.1 Pteropus vampyrus | reverse complement strand
TTCACATTGCATAACCATTCCCACCATCCGTCTCCAGAACTTTCTCATCTTCTCAAACTATTACTGCTCTGTCCCCATTAAACACGCACGGCCCTTCCCCCTCCCCCGGCCCCTGGCTCCACCGTCTACTTTCTGTTTATGAATTCGACTCCTTACAGGCCGCATATAAGTGGAATCACACCGTATTTGTCTTTTTTGTGTCTGGTTTATTTCATTAGCATAATGTCCTCAAGGTTCATCCATGTTGTAGCGTGTACCACAATCTCCTTCCTTTTCAAGGCTGAATAATATTCCATTGTGTGTGTGTGTGTGTGTGTGTGTGTGTGTGTGCGTGTGTGCGCGCGTGCGCGCACATGTGCGCGTGCGTCCCACATTGTGTTTATCCGGTCATCCATCGATGGACATTTGGGTTGCATCCACCTTTTAACAATTTCGAGTAATACTGATAGGAACACGATGTACAAACATCTCTTCCAGGCTCTGTTTTCAGTTCTCTTGGGTACAGGCTCAGCAGTGGGCTTGCTGGGTCATATGGTAAATCTGTGTTCAATTGTTGGAGAAACCGCCATACTGTTGCCACAGGGGCCACACCATTCTACGTTCCCACCAGCCGTGCACAGGGGTCCAATTCCTCCACAATGTCATTAACACTTGTTTTCTGTATTTTGGGAGGGACCGTAGCCATCCTGGTGGGCGTGAGGTGGCATCTCATTGGCCTGATCAGCCACTAGCTTACTAATGACTAATTACTAATTACTAATGATTAATGCATAAATGATGCCCCCGATGGACTGTCGGCCTCACCAGGGCAGAAACCCTTGTCTCTCCCGGTCCAGGCCACACCCTCAGAGCCTGGGCCCTTGGTAGGTGGACGGAGTGGCTTGGGGAGGGGAGATGGCGTTGCAGGCCGTGTAAGGAGTTAAAGGCACAGGCCTCAGTGACCCCCTGGAGAGAGGGGTGAGGGAGAGAAAGGCTTCCAGCTCCAGGCCCCGGTCAGGCTGCAAGAGAGGAGCAAAGGCTGCGGCCCGTCCTGGTAGGAGCTGGGTCCCTGACTTTTCTCTGAGCCTCAAGTTCTTCCTCCTTTGTGAAATGGGGATAGAACGGTGACCACCTGAAGCTCCGGGGAGATCATTCTCACAAAGCGGCCTGCAGCATGGCCTGCCGGCGGAGAGACTAAGCCAGGCTGCTCCTCGCACAGCAAGGCCTGCAGCGGCAGAAGCCTAGAGGTCTGTGCAGAAGAGAAACTATCTAGGGAATGTGTTTTCAACAAAGCAAACGCCAGAGGAACACGTGTCTACAGCCAGAGCCGTGGCCTTTAAAAGCTTCCAGCCTCCCTGCCTGGCTCGGGCACGGGGGACCTACTCCCTCGGCTGGCCCGAGACCTCAGGAGGCCTTGGGAGCGCCAGCCTGCCGGGCTGCAGACACCCGAAACGCCGGCCCCATCCGCACAGCCCGCACGGAGGAAACAGGAAAGCAAGGGCTCTCTGTGCGACGTCCTAGCTGGCCAGCAAACAGGGAAAAAGTCCCTGACACTGAACTGGCCTCTGCAAACATTGTTTTGGTTCAAATGCTCTGAGTTATCTCGATAAAGTTCAAAGTCACCGGACTCCAGGGCCTATGCCTATCTGCCACGTGGTGATCTGCCCCACACCTTTCCCCCTCCCCCGCATGCCTGGTCCTCGAGTTCTGGCGGCTCGGGGCAGGGAACCTCCTCTACCACAACCTCCGACATCCCTTAAAGTTTCCCAACAAAACTTTTCTTAGACCACGTTTCAGACTCACTCATGCACGGTTTGCATGGAGAGTGTGACAAGTCTGGGGTGACGAGGAGTCCTAGGCAGACCACCCC
>NW_011889277.1:202747-204625 GCF_000151845.1 Pteropus vampyrus | reverse complement strand
AAGCAGAGGCCCTGAAAGGGTAAACACCTGCCCAGAGTTGTTGTCAGCTAACAGTGGGTTGGGATTTGAACTCATCTGAGGCCCTAAATCACAATGACAAAGTGTTTCTTGGAACATGGCTGCTGAGTTGTTTCGCTTTTAATCTTCGATTTTGGTAATTCAGTGTTTGTGGACCCAACCCTGTGACGGAAACTTCTGAACAATCTTTACAACTACAGCCTTGTATTCCTGATGTATCAGCCCCTCCGCTGACCACTTTATGGCTTTGTTCCAGACTTCCCTGAGAATTACAGAGCAACGTACCCTTTAACATGTATGTGCACTTTGTGTTTGAAATGTGATATTAAGTCTACTGTCAACCTGGGGCCCTTGTAGAGACCCAAGTGCCTGATACACAAAAAGAACAAACTCAGTAAAATGTACCTGATTGGGCTGCGAGGTTTTAAACGTGAGTAGAATGTTGTTAAGCCATTCAAAATGGCTGCAGCACTGCGTGGGGCTCAACGTTTCATTGTAAAAAATATAGTTTTGGTGGTCACTGAAAAACACAGTTATCTCTAGGGAGAAGAAGAAAGAACTTTGATTTAAAAGAGACATGAAGGGGGAACTTTCGGGAACTCGGAATGTCCTGATACTTGACCTGAGTCCAACTCTGTTTACAATTACTTGCTAAACCACACAAACTCTCTATGCACTGTCCTGGGGTCACGTTTCACACCGCAGTGCAGTCTGGAGGAAAAGAAAGTAAGAAAATCAACAATTCAGAGTATCAGGACCTAAGGATAAGGCTTCAAGATACTCACTTTCATATGTTCAAATCATGAAAACGAGGGTTTGGGTTTTTTGGGTTTTTTTTTTCACTCCCTTCTTTATAATATTTCTGAAAATAGATTTTTCACAGATGTTTGTGAGAGCGCGAGCCAGAATCGGATCGTCCCTCTTGATCGGTCAGCCCTGACTCTGCCTCGGCCTCACTTACTGAACTTTAACCCCCGCAACAGTCTGGAAACAAGGCAAGGGTCAACCTCCAGCTTTTCAAAACACCCTCAAAAGACCCCGAGGAGGTCGGCACACTGCAGTGTGCTTCTCTCTCTTCAAAGGCAGCGTCGAACTTAAATTCTGACTTCTTGTACTTAGAGCTGAAAAAGCACCCTAAAATCTTTGATCCAAACTCTCACACATGAAAGAGGATTTCTACTACTCTAAAGGATTAAATTCAGGGAGATTTCTCAAAAAAATTTAAAAAGAACTATCATGTGATCCGGCAATTCCACTGCTGGGTATTTATCCAAAGGAAACGAAAACACTAACTGGAAAAGACACCTGCACCCCCAATTCCACTGCAGCACTGTTCACAGAAGCCAAGACGCGGAAACAACTAAGTGACCTAAGTGTCCGTCAATGGACGAACGGATAAAGAAATGCGATGTATATATGTATAGATATAAGTAATGGAATATTATTCAGCCATAAAAAAGAAAGAGATCTTGCCTGTTGCAACAGCATAGATGGACCTAGTGGGTATTATGCTAAGTGAAAAAAGTCAGACAGAGAAAGACAAATACCATATGACTTCACTTATATATGGAATCTTAAAAAAGAAAAAAAAAAAAAACACTTACGAGGTTTGCCATAAGAACAGATTGATAGCTGCCAGAGGTGGGGTGAGGGGCGAGGTGGACAAAATGGGTGAAGGGGGAGTCAAAGGCACAAATTTCCAGTTACAAAATAAATAAGTCCTGAGGATGCCGTGTATATCATGGTGACTACAGTTAATAATACTGCTGTATATCTGAAAGCAGTGTAGCTGAAACTAACATAATCTCATACGTCAATTATATATCCCCCCAAAAAATAAAAATAAAATTGTGGGAGGAG
>NW_011889277.1:194999-201712 GCF_000151845.1 Pteropus vampyrus | reverse complement strand
CCCAAATGTCCTTCAACGGGTAAATACAAAATACCGTGTGTCCACACTCTAAGTACTCCTCAGCAGCTTTAAAAGGGGATCCGCTGTCAATAAAAGCAGAAACACACGTGACTCTCAGATCGTGATGCTGGACGAAAGAAGCCAGCCATGTCGTCCGATTCCATTCACCTGCGTTTCTGCTGGAAAAGGCAAAACTATAATCTATAGTGGCAGGCCGCAGAAGGTGACTGCGTGGGCGGGTGGGAGTGACAGCCACAAGCAAGCGGGATCTCTGGAGGTGACGGAAACGGCCTCCGTTCTGGTCGTGGTGGCGTGGTGGCGGTTACACCCGTTAGACCTGTGCGCAAGACCTGTCAGTCAAAACTCACTCAGCTGTACACTTAAAATGGGTGCTTTTTTTTAAACTGTGGTAAAATACACATAACATAAAATTGACCATCTTAACCATTTTTTGAGTGCGCAGCTCAGTGGCAAGAAGCACATTCACACTGTTGTGCAGCCATCGCCACCATCCGTCTCCAGAACTTTATCACCTTCCCAAACTGACACTCTGTCCCCATTAAACACTAACTCTCCATCCCCCTCCCCCAGCCCCTGGCTCCCACCAGCTGCTTTCCGTCTCTATGATTCTGACTCCTCTGGGGACCTCATGTGGATGGATCACACAGTATCTGTCCTTCTACATCTGGCTTATTTCACTAAGCGTAAGGTCCTCAAGGGTCATCCGTGTTGCAGCAAGCATCAGAATCCCCTCCTTGTTAAGGCTGAATAATATCCCATTGCACAGATAACACTGTGTTATCCATTCATCCATCAGTGGACACTTGGATTGCTCCCATGTTGCTTCCTCGAAGCCTTGGCATCAAGTCACTATCCAAATGAGACTATCACCTGCCATGTGATGAGCTAAATGTTTGTATCGCCTCAAAATTCGTGTGTTGAAGCCCATTATGGGGCTCACACCAGTGCGATGGTGTTTGGAGATGAGGCCTCCGGGAGGTGAATGGCTTAGATGAGGTCTTGAGGGTGGGGTGCTCAGGATGGGATCAGTGCCCTCATAGAAGAGAGAGAGAGAGAGATCCTTCCTCAGGAGCAGACACGGAGAAAATGCCAGGTGAGGCACAGCGACAGGTGGCCCATCTTATAGGCCAGAAAGCAGGCTCTCACCAGGAACCGAATCTGCTGGCACCTTGATCTTGGACTTAACAGCCTCCAGAACTGTGAGAAATAAATGTCTGTTGTTTAAGCCTCCCAATCGGAGGTATTTTGTTACAGCGGCCCTACCCGAGGCCATTGGACATTTGCTCTGCCACCTTCCTAGCTCTGTTGCTCTGAATTTTCTCAGTGAGGACCCCAGGGCACGGGGAGAGCAAGGTGGAGGTGCATTGGATAACGGCACCCAGCCGAGGGCTTGAAGAATCCCCCTGGGAGAGCCCCAGGCAGATGGTAGAGTAACTGGGCCCGGCCTCCCCAGGACATCCCAACCCCGAGCCCGAGCTACGAGGCTCTTCAGCATCAGAGTCCTGCTCGATCCGCCCCTTTGCGGGACACACAGACAGGCCCAACACGCCACAGGGCACAATCCATCACACCACAGGGTCCAGAGTCCAGGACGCCCACTCTCAGCTCCTGCCACCTCCACCTCAGGGAGAGGCGACACAAACCACACTTTCCTCTATGAAAAAAGGAAAGGACATGAGGCATGAGGATAGGAGCCCTGCTGGGTTACTGCCTGCCTTTGCACAGGATTTCACGGCGCTGACAAAGCAGCCTCACACCACGTCTCGACTGACTCCCGAAACAACCCTGCAGGTCTGGCAGGGAACAGCCGTGGGCAGGGGACACAGAAGGAGGCGCTCGCTGGCGCTCACGGTGGGAGAATGTTGCCACCAGGCGTCACACGTGGTAGGCACACTCCACACGGCATGGAGTGGCTCCAGAAGCTGCAACTGGGCCGGCGACCCTCTGCAAGCCTCAGTTTTCTCATCTATAAAATGGGAAAACTGAAGTCTTTCCCCCAGAGGGTTGTCGTGAGGATCAGACTGCTTCTGAGCACACAGTAAGGATCAAATACATGTTGGAGTTCCGAATCCTGTGGCCGTGTTTTCCCTTCTGACTCCAAATCCTGTAAAATCCTTCCAATCCCAAAAGCACCAATAATCACAAGAGAGCAGTCTTATAAAACAGGAGGAAATAAAGTTAACCCATTAAGTTACCTTCTAAGATTAACACACGGAATCAAGGTCTGACCTACCTCAATCAGTGCCCTAAATGGGAAAAGGTTCAGTTGCCAGTTCACCCCAACACTCGTGGGTGCCCATGGAGGGCCCAGCTCCAAAAGGGGCTTGTGGGGAGGGACTGCAGAGGAGAGTCGAGCCAGTCCCCAGCGCAAACTAGCTGAAAGGGGTGACCACTGGGAATTGCCCTGCAGATGAAACGCAGAAAGAAACGGATGCTAAAAGCAGAAACAAATGCTCGCGGACAGTCTAATGGACGTATTAGGGGCTGGAACCGAGTGAACGCAGGTGGGACACGAAGCTTTCCGACGGCGAGATGCTTCAAATGGGGAACCAAGGGCTTAGAAACTAACTGCTGGGCGTCACTCACATTACCAACTGACCTTACCAACAAGCTTACGGAGGTGCCACTACCCCATTTTACAGATGGGGACACAGGGTCGTGGACATTCAGCTATTCACTCGCCCAAGATCTCAAAAGTGTTAGAACCAGCAGAGCACAGAGGTAAGAAGGATGAGTCCAAGGAGGGGCTGTGTGATCCTGGGGAAGCTACTTCGTCTCTGTGCTCCGTTTCTCCATCTGTAGAATGAAAATAACAGCAGAACCTACCCATCCACAAAATGAAACGTATCGCTACATCAAAAGCTCTAAGAATAGTATCCAGCATGGAGTGAGCACCCAGAACGAGAGGTGCCAGGATGAGGCAGATTCTGTATCCAAATCTAATTCCATCCAGAAGAAAATGAAAGTCTCTGAACACCCACGAGGAAGGATCTACATGACATTGCGGTGCATTGGAAGGGAAGGTAGAAAGGCGGAGAGCGGACGCGGGGCGCGGGGGGCGGGGGTCCAAGGGAATGGTGAAGAGCATCTGTACAAGGCAGGGCTGCAGATCGGGGGTGTGCTTCAGAACAAGCCGAGTTAGCCTGGCGTCGGGGGACTGGTCGGGTGGGAACCAGAGACCTTTCAGGATGATGGAAAGTGTTTATATCTTGATTGGGGTGGTAGTTACATGAGTATCTACTTCTGTCAAAACTCTTCAAACCATACTCTTTGAATGTGTGTCTTTTATTGTTTGTAAATTATGTCTCACTAAATCTAGAGAAAACAGAAATTGAAAACAATCAGGACAGTAAACAAAAATAAATCATCTAAATTTTTGTCACGGCGTTCTTTCATGCCAACGATAAATTAGAAATAACCTCAAAATGTCCACCAATACAGGAGTTAAAAGTGTGATTCATATCTACATGGAAAGAATCTCAGTAGGTCTAAGAGAAAAAAAAAAGTGGATTGCAACCTAGGTATTTGGTATCGTAGAACTTCATGGTTTTCTTTAATGCACAATAGGACGCCAACTGATTATATAGATGTAGATATAGATATAGATATAGATATAGATATAGATATAGATATAGATATAGATAGATAGATAGATATCTATATCTATATATATATGTTTGCAAGGATAATTATGGAAGATTTCATATCAAAATTAAAAAGTCAAGGTCCCTGGGGGATGGACTTTAGGGTAATACGATAGTTTTCCTTTTATCTATATTTTTCTGAAATAAACACAGATAACTTATGACATGAAAATGCATTTTAAAGACATAATAAAGGTGTCTAAAATGGTCAAAATTACCCTATGTGTCTCAGGATGCAACTCTGGGTCATAAAACCATAGAGAAATGCCAGGCGGTAACGAATATAAAAGTCAGGACGGTGGTTAATTTAAGGGGAGTGACAGGAGCTACAGCTGGACAGCGGCTCAAGTGGAAATTGGCAAAGTGCTATTTTTTGAACTGGTAAAGGTAATGAGGGTGGTAGTTCTCAAACTGGGGACTTTTGGCAAGGAAGTCTGGAGACAGACTGGGTCGCCACAACTTGAGGGTGCCACCGGCATCTAGCGGGCGGAGGCCACGGATGCTGCTCAACACCCTACGATGCACACGACAGGCCCCCGGACAAGGGATTATTCAGCGCAAATGTCAGCAGTGTTGGGGTTGAGGAACCCAGCCTAAACTCATTATGCTTAAAAGAGGAAAGGCTACAAGAGACAACACGCATGGTCAATAAACATATTAAAAGATGGCCAACTTTGTTAGTGAGCGAGAAGGTACAGGTCAAGGCCACAGTGATTTACACTTCGACGTCCGAGATATACACTCGGACCCAAACTTAAAAGTCTGCCATTATTAATCTGGGAGAAAGATGTGGAAAAAATGGTGACTTTTATTCCATACCAATATAAGGAAAAATTAACAATTTTTTTCATTGTTAATTACTTTAGAAAACAAATCGTCCTTGTCCAGTTTGTTCTTTCTGTGTTCGCTATTTAATTTTTGAAAAATTTTAACCTATGATTCTTATGTTAAATAAGACAAAATTTATGATGTAAAACTGTAACTCTGAACACATTTGCATACTGCATCTCAGAAGCTTTGTTTAGGTCCATGAAAATAAAAGGAACGGGACAGAAACCCAGGGGAGGACCCCCCTGAGGATCCACAACTCACTCTCAGCCTCCCGCTGCAGCCAAGGCAGAGAAAATGAGGTTCGTGAGCACAATCTCCAAACCCATTCCCCCCCACAACGCCACTCTCAGTCATGAACAATAAAAAAATAGAAGGAACACAGACTCCAGATGCCAGATTCAAACCTTTATTGGATTTCAAACAAAAACTCCTACTGTAATACTTCTAACATGATATAGCCCCATAAAAATAAAGATGAATCACAGCCCAATTTAAAGGAAAGATTTAACCAGATTACGTCACAACAAGTCACACTGGCTTGCAGCATCTTCACGCTGAGAGCAAGACCCAGAAATAGAACCAACGGCCAAAAGGCAAGTCAAGTCCCCACCCCGGCCCGGCCCTCACTCTTCTGAGCCAGCATCATAAAACCATAAGCACATGATGAAGGAGGGAGAGAGAAAGTGCGTTTGCAAAAATCAGTTCCAGCTGTCTCAGGAGGCAGGGCAGCTAAGACAGCAGAGCAAGCGTGGAGTTAAGAACTCTCCAGAAACAACCCCGAACTCTGATGGGGCAGAGACATTTGCCAGTGAAGTTAAGCCTTTATTTTCACACAAACTTCCCAGGGGAAGTTTTCCTCGTGGAAATGCACATTCTGAGCTGACTCAAAATTCACCGCCTCTTCCAGCTTCCACGCGACACGTACAGAAGCCGATTGAACAGTCGCTCAGCTACCAAGAAGCCATAAGCAATTATAAAATGCAGAAACTCCACCGGTCATGACAAGTTAATTTTTTTTAAGCCCCATCAACTTGGAGATTGAGACAACCCATTAAAATAAACAGTTAATTTTTTTAAACCCTAACAACTAGTGATTAAAACTCACTCGAGTGGAGAGGCAGTGTAGTGTAGTCAAAAGGGCACATGGTTTAGAATCAAAACAGATCATGGTCGAAATTCCAGTCCAACCCCCACCCCCACCCCACTATCTGTGCGACCTTGGGGCAAGTCACTTAGCCTCTTTTGGAGGCTGGTTTCATCCGCTTTTAAAATAGGCTGTTAAACAAGGATAATTTCTAGGGTGGCTATGAAGATTAAGTGAGATAATTTATATAAAGTGATTGAAGGAACGTAGGCACTCAATAGCAGCTTTCATGATAACAACTATCAAAAATAACAAATCAAAATTGTCTTCACAAACTCCTTAGAAACAATGAAGAATATTACATACTCCAAACTCACGAGGGCAACCAAAGCCATGCTCAGTGGTGAATTCATGGCCTCACAAGCTCTCATTGTATTAAAATGGTATTATTAAAATGGTAAAATGGTAAAATTAGAATGGTATTAAATTCATTCATTCATTCATTCATTCATTCATTCCCTAATTTTTTCCAAAAAGGACTAGTGTCTGGTAAACATCTCACACCAGGGTTGGGGCAGCGGGTTGAGCATGGCTCAGAATAATCTGAAAGTAGAAAGAATTATGATTACAACAGACCAATGAATTGTAGAGGGAAAGAATTGATAAATAAGTCTAAGATCTGCTCTTCTGAAAAAAATAAGTTAAAACTGACAAATCCAAATAGACATAAAGGAGACTATGTTGACAGGATTAGAGCAAGCATAATAGCAGTTATTTACCCTGAAAATCTCAACAGTGGCTAAGAAAATACAAATCATGAAAGTTGACTTTAAAAGATTTTATCAGAGGTTAAAATTTTTTAAGATGAGTGCTCTAACAACCTTGTATAAAATTTTCAAAGTCATCAAAGAATCACCTCCCCGAAAGGTTAGAGCACCATACGATTTTTCCAACAAAAAATCGGTTTTTCAAGGAAGTGTTGCTGCCATAATTCTAAAACATTTAAAATGGAAACTTGCCCAGTTCACTTTATGTGGCTAGATTATCAGATAATAAGACCTAATGAAGAGATTGCAAAATCAAACAGACCAAAAACACAGCACAATTTCACTCATGAACACAGAAGGCAAAAA
>NW_011889277.1:184752-192849 GCF_000151845.1 Pteropus vampyrus | reverse complement strand
ACCACGAAATGAAATGCTGGAGCAGAGCCTCCCGACAGAGCCTCCTGCGACAGTGGGAATGTTCGCCTGTGCACGCCCAAAGAACAAATGTTTGGTTTTACTTCGTTTCAGTTCAGTTGAGCCACGCGTGGCTAGTGGGGCCACCGTATTGGATGGCCCAGCTCTAGAATGTCACCAAGTTGGTTTTACACCTCCATCAAAGGCGGGGCCCTCAACGTCCTAACTCCCATCCACCCGTCCCAGAGAAGGGGTCATTGGAAGCTGTAAAACGCGAGGGGAAAGTAGCATGAGGGAAACGGGGTTGCCCCCAAACCTAGGCAAGCCCTCTAGAAATACCCTAATGTCCCCTAAGATAAAATAAATAGACAGCCCGTGCCATTTCGCACTTACTCGGTTAGCAAGAACAGGTCCCAAAGAAGTGACTGCCGTCGGCCATTCCAGGCTGACAAGACTCTTTCCAAGATCTCTCTCACTGAGTCGGGAAAAACTTAGAAGTATGTTTGCCTCTGTGTGGGCAACATTTGCACTTTGGGTCAAGAGGGAGACAACCAATGTCTTTTTCCGACTTCTTTGATTCTGAATTTGTAACTCCTATGACCTGGGTCGACTTTAGCTTTCTTCATCCCTCCTTCCAAGAAGTCAGGGCCAAGGGGCCCACATGTCCTTTACTTCCTCATGTCCCCCAACTCCTAGTTCCCATTCTACCAAATGTCTGCTGTTGTTACTGGCAATTCCCATTACATCCTTGTAAATATAATGCTCCCGATGGCCAGAGATCCCCAAATCAAGGCGAGCAGTGCTTACGGGTCTCTTTCAGAGGCATCCTTCCAAAACCGTGAAGGAAGTCTGGGAAGAATTATGTCCTCCTCTGAACCACGTGAGCGTCTTTAAGACAGCTCTCCAACTTCTTTCTTCATCGGGCTCATCCCCCCCCATGGGACATCCGTCCATTGTTTGCCTCTGTCATGTGTCTCGAGGTCAGCTGCCCACTCTGTCTTCCCTACAACTATAAATCTTAAGATCGGCTTCTTGTGTGTTTTGTTTTTTTTTTTTCTCGCCCTTGTAAAATTCCTTTAAAAATCACCCTCATACCTCATGCTGGATAAAAATAATTTGCTCAGCAAAACTTGCCTTTGTAAAGAACACAGAGTTTCGTTATGAAGTTCAGCCCGTGCCTTGTTTATCATAAACTAAAAAGGGAGGAGGCCCGTGGGTCCCGTCGTACGGCACAGCAAAATTTGCAGATTTTCCAAAAGAAAAACAAAGCCCAGGGGCCCAGCACCACCTAACCATGTGGGGGGAAGAGGCAGCAGAATAATCAGCCCTGAACGTAGCTGACTGCAAATACCGCTGGGCTGGGGGTGGCACATGTTAATAAATAAAGGCCACCGAAAGAGACAGAGCCGAGGTCTGACCCTGGGTCTCGGTCCGGGGAGCAGAGGGCCATGCTGAACTGTGCCAGGAGAGTGCACTCAGTGACACTCAGGCTGGGGGACATGCCCCAGGCCAACCAGCCCAGATCTCCAACAGGGAGAGTGGAAGGAAGGAAAAGAGATGCAGAGGGGGCCCGCAGACCAGAGTCCTCGCCCTCGGCACTGTGACGTTTGGAGCTGGATCGCACTTGATGCGAGGGCTTCCTCTGCATTGCACAGGGGTGAGTGGCACCCCTGGCCCCGCCCATGCCCACTTGATGCCGGTAACACCACCCCCAAGTCGTGACAACCGAAAATGTCTTTAGACATTGCCAGATGTCCCCTGGGCATCCAAAATCACCCCCAGCTGGGAATCAGAGCTATCTATCCAAAGAGACATATCAATTTTTTTAATGGCAAGACTAAACTATATTATCTAGAGATTCACTTGAGTGATAAAACTATATGGAAAGGAGGAATGGCCAGTAGAAAACACTGGACAGTGATGACTCTGGGGGGCCGAGAGGGCTGTGACTGGGATGGGGCCCACAGAAGGGCTTCTGAAGGGGGGGAGGTGTTACTGGCACAGCGCTATTTCTCAGCCAAGGTGGGTGCTATGACACTGTTCACCTTAGAGTAATTCATTAGGCTACACATTTGTTCGGCGTGGTTTTGTACATCTATATTCTTTGATAAAAAAATAATAATAATAATAACCAAAAGCAAAAGGAAAAAGAAAAGAAACCTTGACTCAATACGTTACACATAGAAACAGAATTACCAAATGACCCAGCAATTCCACTCCTAGATACATCCCCCCAAGAGAATTGAAAATAACTATTCAAACCAAAGCTATGTCGCGAACGTCTGCGCAAGCGCTATTCGCAAGAGCCAAAAGGCAGAAACAACTCAAACGTCCATCGGTTGGTACAGGGATAGACAAGACACATATATATATCCACACCGTGGAATGTTCTTCAGCAATAAAAGGAAATGAAGTCCTTATACATTGCTACAATGTGGATGAACCTGGACCTCATGTGCAGTGAAAGAAGCCAGGACGTAAAAGTCCATAGTATGTGATTCCATTTATAGGAAACACTCAGAACAGGTAAATCCAGAGACAGGGGCTGGTGGGAGGGGTGGGGAGAGGGGAGGGGACTGCTAATGGGGACAGGGTTTCTTTGTGAGGCGATGAAATGTTCTAGAACTAGACAGTGGTGACGATGCACAGCCTGCGAATGTACTAAATGTTACTCATGGTAAATCTTATGTGCATTTTGCTATAATAGCCCACAAATGTACTAAATGTTACTCATGGTAAATCTTATGTGCATTTTGCTACAATTAAAAAAAAAAAAAAACATGGTATTGCTTTGCAGATGTGACAACTTTTAACCTCCGTCACCATGAACGAGGGAACCTGTGACAGGAGTCCTGTTTGCCCTCGGACGAGCATGGCAGGTCATCGATAAACAACATGGGGTGCCAGCCCCTGAAACCCTGTTCTTCTCACGCCTTCCAACGACAACAGTTTCCTCCACAGGCGAGCACTTGGAAATACCCCGCAGTTAAAGCCCCCTTTCTAGACTGTCCCTATCATTAAAGACCCAAGACCCTCCTTGAGGGACAGAACCAGAAGCAATGATCCTTTACCCAAAACCCTCAGGCACGTGAGGATCACAGGGTTTTATCCGCCAGGGCCCCCCAGTGCCAGTTTGACAACGATGCTCCATCCCTTGCCTCTGTGTCTTGTGGCTCGAGGCTGGTCCACTTCCCAAACCGGGAGGTGGAGGAAAGGAGACGGATCTGCGGCTACTCCCACGGCCCCACCCATGGCAGACCAAGGGGGCAAAGGAAAGCAACTCGTTTGTTTGTTTCCCACCATCCACATTATTTATTCCAGGGACGGGCAGTCATCTGGCCTGAGCCACCACCAACTCTAAGCCTGACATGGGGGTGTGGGAGGGGCGGGAGAAGGGGGGCGGCAGGGAGGGGCAGGGGCGAGGAGAGAGAGGAAGGAGAGGAGAGGGGAAGTAAGGGATACAGCTTTGAAATCCCAGCACGCACATCGGGCGTCTTTCCTGGGAAAGAGAACGTTCTGTCAGGTGCTGGTGCCTGGAGAGCAAAGGGCTGACCGCAGGGAGCACCTGGGCACCCAGCCTGACAGCAGCCGAGGTCCCCGGGACCCCCTGGGACATTTCAGGGGTTCAGTCACAAAGAACAGATTTTAATTCTGACAAAGGGTCCAGTGCCAAGGTAGGTAGGAAATAACTGGTCAATGAATTTTGTCAAGTAGGAGGGAGAAAAAGAAAAACTCGTCAAACCAGTCACCAGACAGACAGCCACCTTCCCATAGTGATGTATTTAACTCTTCCTCGCCTTCTCCCAAACCATCGGGCCAATTCATTTCTCGAGGCAAAAAGGTAGCTAAATTGGTATCCCTAAGCCCCTCTAAGCAGCTGGGCTCTTGTTAAAACAGTTAGGTCTGGGTCTCCAGTACTAAAGATCTGGACAGTACTGTCTCCAGGAGGCCCATGTGGCCAGCTGGTCGACCTTCCTTCAGAGCATCCTCGAGCTACACGTGCCTATCTGGCTTATAACTTTACATTTATTTGACTTTCTCCCCGACCTGACAAGAGGACTTTGGGGTCCTAGTAATATACCTGACTCGGCACAGCCCGTCCTAAACACAGCCCGGTGTAGCCTCCACGACCTCTCCAGGGCACCCTCTGCCATTCGGCGCATGTGCTGGGCCAGGCCCCTCTTCACGGCATGAGACAGCTGCTTCGCTCTCGTCCACAAAAGACCTCTGTCTCTGTCGCCGCCTTCCCGCCCACTGGGAACACCCTCCCCTCTTACTCGCTTTCTAAGCAGCACTGCTGCCCAAACCAGACCGCATCTTCTTAACCACTCCAGGCTGGAACCATCTCCACCCTTCTACAAATGCCAGTGGCAACTTATCGCCCTTGTGGGGGCACGGGTGGAGGGAGGGGGTCAGAAACGTACTCTGCAGAGCACTTCCTTCTTGCTACAAAACCCAACCATCTCCACAACTAAAAGTCATCTGAAAAATTCCAATCATTTTAGTGACAAAGAAATTACAATGACCGTAGAATATTTTCGGTACGGTGCTTTTAATTCTGCCCTAGATTTTTTAAAGGTCCGTAACAGTACAAAAAGGAATAAATATGAATGAAAAACGCACGTGGCCCATCGTGTTACACAATCTACTGTCCTTTTAAAAATTATTATTACCGTCCGGTACCCACGTGAACGCGCCTATGTTCTGCAGGGACTAAGTGACATAGCCACAAAGGAATTTAATTTATCGATATTCTGCGACGTTATCTAGAGAACATCATGATTTCCAGGTGCTCTGGCTCCAGACGTATCTAGAGCCACCGGCCCAATGACTCACATGGAGAAGGGGGGCCTACCTTGTCTTGTGACAGCTCCTGCTGGTCGGGCTGCCTTGAATGGTTCGTTCCCTGCCCTCTAAGTCCCCCAGCTAAACCAAAAGCTCCCAAGGACCAAGGCTGACATCCTACCCTTGGTAGCGCCCTCGGTGCCAGCAAGGGGCAGGGGGACCGTGCTGGCCTGATGCTGTGGTGCTCCCAACCTCCTCTGAAAACAGCCTCTGCCCCCAAGCGCCAGCCTCATCTTTATAAGGCACAGAGCCAAGAACAGGGGTCAGCGTTTGTTCCTTGTGAAAGGCCGTCCAGCCCTGTCCAAACCACCCAGCTCTCCCCTCACAGCACAGGCAGCCCAGGCAGTATTTAAATGAGTACGCAAACAAGCATGGCTATGTGCCAATGAAACTTGATTTAGGGACACGGAAATGTTCATTTCCTCTCGTTTTCACCTCTCGCAAGATATTATCCTTTAGATGCCCCCCTCCGACCCCCCGCCGCTCCCCACCACCTTTTTGGAGTATAAAAAGCATTCCTGGCTCACAGGCCATACAAAAATGGCCGGCAGGCTAGATTTGAACCACAGGCATAGTTTGCTGACCTCTGGTCAAGGGCACCAGATAAGCCTGAGGTCAAACCATTTCCCAGAGTAAGGTTCTTAATTACTCTTTAAGCCTCAGTGTTCTCCTCTGTAAAATGGTAGCAACCTTCTCTCATAAGCTGTCAGATTCTTAGCACACAGTAAGTGCTCAATAAACAGCAGCCGGTCATGAGTGCTCAAAGATGTCACTGCTTATCTACATGACAGGTGCTGGGGACACAGCAATAAACGCCACAGTCCCACATTCGAGAGAATCTAGGCTGATGGAGGAGGCAGCTAACTTAAGACGGGATGAGAAGGGCTCTAAGAGAAGCAGCCAGAATGCTAGCAGGGGCAAATTCTAGGGGATGCAACCTTCCCCACGAGTTCTTTGATCTCTGCTTTCCATGATCATCAGCTTTCCATGACGAGCGCCAGAAAGCACAATGGTTAAGAGCTCAAATTCTGAGCCAGAATATCAGGGTTTTGAGTTTGAATCCCATCTCTAGCACTCAATAGGGATGTGCCCCAGAGCACACGGCTTAATTTCTTGGGGCCTCTGTGGCTTCGCCTGTAGCAAGGCATTGCTGGGAGGACTCAATCCAGTAGCATAAATAGTGCCCTGCACAAAATAAGCACTGGCTGCCAAGGAGACTGATTATTAAAATACCAAAGGCAGAGTTAAAACATGGAAGAAAAGTTTCAATATGAAGCTAAACCTCCTGCCTAAAAGCAAACCCTTCCAGCTCATGCATGCATTTAAATATTTAACGTTTAATGTAAATAAGATCACCCCAACTTTCAGATTCTCCAAAACACAAATGGAAATGCAAACTCAGGGAGAGAAATGCAAAACCTGCCCCCTCAGCCTCCTGCCTCCGCTTTCTTGCTGATGTCTGTATGTGGCATCGCCAACCAGCTTTCTGGCACACAGCATGCCCTGGCCTCACCCACCCCTCTGACTGGCAGCGGGCAGGTGGGGTAGCCTCCCAGAAAAAAAAATGCCAGTGGGTTTGGCTACAGCAGCTGTGGTTCCTGGTCCCCCCAAAAGCCCAAACCTTGGGGTCTTCAGAGCACCAGAAGCTGAGGCACCAGGTGAGCAGAGTGGTCTTGCTCTGGGGCTGTAGGTCCGGCACCCAACCCTCATCATACAGTGGGCTCCCCTCTGCCTGCCCCCAGACCAAAGTCAGAGATGCAGCCAACACTCGGCAGGTATTCACCCAGCAGCCTATCTGCCCGAAAAGAGTGGTAGACCCATGGCACTCCTGAGAAGCTTCTAGAACTCTCACAGAGGGCTAGGCACTGGGCAAGGTGCACCTCTTACCTACCTCATTTAACCCCCAAACCACAACCCTAACAAACAGCTCCTGTAATTACCCTCCATTTTTCTGACCAGGAAACTGAGGCTCAATCCAGCTCATGACCCATGGGTGGCTAAAGGGGACTCCAAGGCAATTCTGCCAGACTCCGAACAATTCTGCAGCCACTTTGGAGCGGGTCCAGCAAGGCCAATGTAGGAGCCTTAAAACACACCAAGTTGTGGGGGGCGGGGGGACATCCTCTGACCCCAAAGACTAGTTTTGGGCTCCCACCATGCTTTCAGCCCCAGAGTTCTCCCTCTGTAACTCTCCCCACGTGGGTACTCGGTCATGTATTCAAAGTCTGTATTTGCCACGAGAAGGTCCTCTCCAAGGAGGCCCCTCCTGAAGTCCCAAGGACCCCAACACCTGGCACATAGTCGTCTCTCAGTAAACACACTTCGTGACCCAGCTCACAGACTCCGTCACCTCTCTACACATCCGGGGCTCCCCGCTTCTGGCTTCTCTGGCCTCCTCGGCCTAAACCCACAACAGGTAACAGAGAGGAAGCATCTCCAGCACACACCACAGTGACTTTTTTCCCTTAATTACCTTCACCACTCAGGACTTTCCTTTGCTCTCTCTGCCCCAAAGCATCACTGTCCGGGGGACAGGTACAAGAAGGGACATTGTAGAGAATGCTTAAACTGGGTCCACAGAACAACCCAACACCTTCGTCCCAAATGCCGACCAGTCCCCAGCAGCTTCCAGAGCCTGGCAAACATGCAAGAAGAGGCCAATGACCATGGATGCTGGGGAGGCTTTTGAGAGGATTCGAGGTAGTTTTCGCAGGTCTGTACTGGTCTCCTCAGACAGGAGAGTACCCTCTAAAGGCTCATCCAGTCTGCTTCGCATCCCAAATCCCCATACAATGGTAGACACGACTTCTAAAGTCACCGCCGACGAGGTGCGGTAAGCGTGCGAAAAGCTGGAGACGCACGGCCACGTCCGCCGCGGCGTCAATCACAGAGGCTGCCACGTGGCAGCAGCCCAAGGGCCCCCGCACGGATGCACGGATGAGCGAGGCGTGGACCAGGATCCGGCCTTTAATAGGAAGGAATTCTGTAGTGCACTACAACACAGAGAACCCCGAGGATGTCATGCTCGGTGAAATAAGCCAGACACGAAAGGACAAACACTGGGTGATGTCACGCCTAGGAGATCCCTGGAGGAAGCAGTCAAATCCGCAGAGATGAAGTGGATGGTGGGGGTCGGGCTCGGGGAGGCGGTGCAGGGTGAGTAACGGGGACACAGTTTTCAGTTTGGGAAGATGGAAACGTTCTAGAAATAAAAGGCAGTGACGGTTGCATGACGGCGTGAATGTACTTAATGCC
>NW_011889277.1:174258-183666 GCF_000151845.1 Pteropus vampyrus | reverse complement strand
TAGGCTCAGGTGAGAAAACCCTCCTTTCTCCCTTCCCCTGTCTTTTGTGATATAACCCTTAACCCATCCACTCACTGTCTTCCACCTTGATCTCACGCTCACTAATTCTTCCCAGGGCATTTCACAACGTATGAAAAATTCAATGAGATAATAAACAAGCAACAAGTGTGTGTGGAAACTGCCTCCCTGGATATCAAAACATTATAAAACTACACTGATTAGAACGGCAACAGCCGTGACGCAAGGAAAGACAGATGTCTTTACGGATTCCCAGACCCAGAACCCAAATCAACAATGACGGGGCAGATGGCTACAATAAACGGCACTGAGACCCCGACTTGTTATTTGGGGGGAAATGGACACCCCTTTGAATCGCACACACGAATATATCCCACATGTCCAGGATGAATTTGGTTACCGATAACAACGAAAACTGAAATAGAAAATTTGGGGGGGGGGGAACATTCATTTTATGGATCGAAAGGCACTCCCTAAGCATAAAATAACATGAGAAGCACGCAGAAATCCAGCTCTAAACTCCATAAATATTTAAAGCTTCTCTGGCAACTGACATCTAGAGCATTTGAACAAAAATGTCCGAAAACACAACTGGCAAAGGGTTAATAGCCTTCATCTGTGAAAACTGCATACGGATTAATATTTCAAAAAACACTAACGTCCTAAGAGATAAATGGACGAAGGATACGAACAGGAAAACCCAAATGATAAATAAACATGTTTTAAAAGGTTCAACCCCGATAGCAATCAAAGAAATGCAAATAGAACAGTGACAACACATCGGCTCCTCCCTCCCATGAATTATGAAAGACTTTCCAAACAACACTCAGAGCTGCCCAAGGTGTTCCCTCTCAGCCAAGGCTAGGAGGAGCACTGGCTGGTAGGACGTTTCCGGAGAGCAATTTGGCAATCGGGATCCAGAACCTTTGACCCAGAAATTTCACTTCTAGAAAAGCAAGGCTTAAAGAAACAAATGCTCAATAGAGCTCTGGCCCCCAAATGTCCGTCCTCTTCTTTGTAAAAACTGGAAAGAATCTAATGTCCAACGACAAGGAAACTAAAAACACAATAGAACCACTAGAAGAAAGACCCCCGCCAAAAGTGTAGAATAAGGATTGCTGTTTTGCTTTTTTTTTCCTCTGTGCATTTTTTTTTTTCCAAACATTTACCATGAGCAATGTTATTTCTATAATCAGGTAAGGAATAAGTTTGTATTTTCTACAACTAAGTCTATACTCGTCCACGCCTACCTCTCTCTCAAGCAAGAAGAACATTCTGTCCAGCACACCATTTAGTTTTGTAAATAAAGTTTATCGAAACAAAGCCACACACACTCGTTTATGTGCTGCCGGTGGCTTCCTTCCCGCTCCAATGGCAACGCTGAGTAGTTGTGACAGACACTGCACAGCCCGCAAAGCCTAAAGTACTTAATATCTGAGCATTTGCAGAAAAGGTTTGCCGCCTCCTGGTCTAGGGAATTCCTCCGGCTTCTCTAACGAACAAGACACGAGAGATAGCTTAGAACCCCGCACATGCCACGTACCTTTCTGGCAATGGCTGTGAGTCCAACACCGCTCCACAAACTGCCCGTTGATGACGGTGGCAGGGCAGTTGGTCTTGCCCTTCGCAGTGCCTGGACAGATGTCCCCACACTCCTCGTTGTCGTCCTTGTTCAGCACGATGTAATTATCCTCCACCGAATCCAAGATGCGTGACCAGTCGATGGTGGCCAGGTAACAGAGCTCATTGTTCTTCTCGATGCGGACAGAGCCCCGGGTGATGTTCATCAGGCTGTATAGGCCAAGCTCCTTCAGGTGAACCATCTCGAAGATGACCAGCGCGTAGTTGAAGAAGAGACGGGAGCCCCGGATGACCGTGAGGTTGGGGAACAGGTCCTTCAGGCTCTCCAGCCCATAGACCCGGAACAGCAGCAAGTAATCAGTGATCATGATGAGTTTGGGGAAACTGAGGTCTCGGAAGTCCTCAGGCCTCGTTTTGAACATCAACAGTATCTGCAAATGTCCTTCGATGACCGAGCAGTTGGCCAGCTCGTGCAGCCTCGTGAGGTTGTTCCGGATATCCATGCCGGGACACACTAGAAGTGAAAAGAGACAGAGAGCGTGGCAGGTGAGCAAACACGCCACGGATGGGTGATGAGAATCAGCGGCAGGGCCAGGTTCGTGGGCACGCGATCTGAGTCCCAAACCTGCCCAGAAGGGCCCTGCCCTTGACTGAAAGCTCTTCCATCCATCCTGAAACCCTTCATCATTTCTGAGCAAGGGGCCCCATGTTTCATTCTGCACTGAGACTCGCAAATTCCATAGCCAACCCTGGCGAGTGGCTTTTCCTGTAAAGCGTCTGTGCCTAAGTAATCATTTTCGAAAGGCAAGGAAAATAACTCCTTTGGCAGCACCTGCTAGAAGTCTTCCCATCATTGCAGGCAACGTGACGTAATGGAGACGCTGAGATTACAGGGGATTGAGTAATGCGGCAGGTGCAGAAGCGGACAGGAGAGCCAAGCCCTCCCCCGAGTCAACACTGAAGATCTTCAGGAAATGGATTTATGGGGATCAAGGTGCCCACATCAGCAATGGGGCAAGGACAGCTGAATCTGTTTGTCAATTTTCATACCTCATTGACTCTCCTTCTCAACTTGCCTCCCTTCCAGGCAGGCAACCAAGGCCTCATTACCTTTTACCTGGGCGTGGCAAAGGCCTCCCGGCGAGCCTGATCTCTCCTTCACAAACATCCAGTGCGCCCATTCTCCCGCAGGTGGTCCCTCCCGGGCTCCGATGCCTGCCATGGCCCCCCGTGACCTGCACTTTCCTCTCGCTGCCCTCAAGTTTCGCCACCTCCCCCGCTCCGCCCCACACCACGCTAGACAGGTCTGGCCACCACTCACACATCTCCAACGCACTGTGTTGTCTCATGGGTATAATAACGCAGGACAGGCCTGCGAGCAGTGCCTCGCACATAGTAGGTGCTCATTAATGTCAGCTCTTTTGTTGTTTATTTCTCCCAAACATATCACAGTCATCTCTAGGCTCTGTGCCTTCATTCCCTTAGACCAAGTGTGGGCAAACATTTTTTATAAAGGCACAGATAATATTTTCAGCTTTGTGGTCAGTCTGCAGTGAGACTACGCCACTCTGCCATTACAGCTCGAAAGCATCCAGAGACAATATGTGAATGAGCGGATGCGGCTGCGTTCCAATAAAACTTTATTTACAAAAAAAGGGAGCAGGCCAGAGTGCTGCCCTCGAGCTGTAGTTTGGCCACCCTTGCCCTCGTCCAATGCTGTTCAACAGAACTTTCTGCAATGACGGAAATGTTCTATATCTTCACTACCCACTCTGAGAGCCACCAGCCATTTGTGACTCTCAATGTGGCTAAAAAGACTGAGGAACTGAATATTTAACCTCGCTTTAGTTAATTTAAATGCAAATAGATACATGAGGCTAATGGCTACTGTATTGTATAGGGGAGCCCTCCTCCTCTTTGCTATCAAAGCCCTTTATACCTTAGCTCCCTATTTCTCAATCCAGCCCATTATCCTTCAAGAGCCAGTTCAAATGCCATCTCCTCCCGGCAGCCTCCTCTGATTTCCTTTCCTCCATATATCTATTTGGATCTTTCTCTTTTTCTCATGCCCCTTATTCTCAACATTCATCAGAATCAAACTCATCAGACAGCTTCTCCTTGTCAACACGCACACACACAAACATATACACACAACCCACAGACCTGGACTATACGGCTAAGTACACAACCACTACTTATGCTATGCCAAGACATTAAACCTTCCCCCAATATCTTTGAGGCAAACAAATTGTTCTAGAGAATAGTAGTAAATCCTCTTAAAAATGTACCCTGCGAATGACTTGCAAAAGAAGCACTAATTAGGAAAAAAAAAAAAAAAGCAAAAAATTGGGGAAAACAAAGCATCAATGTTCCTGGGTCACATTCCATACAGATTAGACTAAATCAAGAGAAAACACATACACACTCACTCACTCACTCACTCACTAAGAAGCTGGGAGGCAGCTCAGAGAGGCTATGGACACCAGTTCCAGCCCCATACACTAGTGCCACCCAAGCCCAGACTGAAGCTCCCGGCTGCGGTCACATCAGCAGCATCCACATACAGAGGTCTCTACAGGCACTGAGCCATTGATGCCTCTGAACGAGCCCCATCCCCACCCCACAGATGGGAAACCTGGACCTCAGAGAGACAGAGCCAGTCACCCAAGGGCACATAGCCCACTGGTAGCAGGCAGGGTTGCCAGATCTGGCAAATAAGAATTTGAATTCCAGATAAGCAAGAAGTACTTTTTTAGGATAAATATATCCCGTGCAATGTTTGGGATATACTTATCTTTTTAAATTATTCATGGTTTCTATGAAATTCAAGTTTAACTGGGTGTCACGTCTTTTATTTGGCAACATACGGCTTAGATTCAGCCACAGATCAGGGCTTCTGAAGCCTGAGCTCACGCTCTATTAATTCTCTCTCTCTCCCTCCCTCCTTCTCCCTCTTTTCCTCTGTGTCTGTCTGTCTGTCTGTCTGTCTGTCTGTCTCTCTCTCTCTCTCTCTCTCTCTCTCTCTCTCACACACACACACACACACACGCACGCACGCACGCACGCACGCACATGAAACTGGTACAGGTGCAAAGAACACCTGCCCACCATCTTCTCCAGGATGGGGCAGACCCAAGATCAGACATGAGCGTGCATTCAAAGATTAACCAGCTGTTAGACGTCAGGGAAACGCAAATGCAAACCACGATGAGGTACTGCTTCACCCCCTCTAGGGTGGCTAAAATCAGTCAGACAATAATAAGTGTTGCCAAGGATGTAGAGAAATTATGGGCGGGAATGCAAAATGGTGTGGCTACCGTGGGAAAGTCTAGCGGTTCCTCAAAAAGTTAAACAAACAGTTACCACATGGCTCAGCGATTCCACTCCTAGGTATGCACCCAAGGAAAATGAAAACACACATCCACGCAGAAACACGGAGAGAAATGCCCACTGCAGCATTACTTATAACAGCCAAGAAGTGGAAACGATCTAAATGTCCATGAACGGATGAATGAATACAAAAAATGTGGCCCATCCACACAGAGGAACATTATTCGGCCATAACAAGGAAGGAAGCATTGACACATGCTACGATGTGGATGAACCCTGCAAACATGATGCTCAGTGAAAGAATCCTCTCATGAAAAACCATAACCGGGTATGATTCCATTTACATGGAATGTCCAGAATGGGCAAATCTATAAAGACAGAAAAGTAGATTAGTGGTTTTGAGGGGCTGGGGAGCGGGGTGGAGGGTGACAGCTTGAGGGAGGGACTTCTTTGGGGAGAGATGAAAATGTTCTAAAACCAACTGTAATAATGGCTGCACAACCCTGTGAATGTACTGAGAACCACTGAATCGTAAACTTTAAACGGGTGGATTGTATGCTATTGAATTATAGTTCAATAAAGTTGTTATAAAAAAAGATTAAACGACTATAATTGCAGGGAACAATAAAGAATTGCCTTTTTTTTTTAATCTCCAATGACTGTAACTCATTAAAGCCATATGTGTCCCTATTAGTCCAAGACAATACAGCAATTTACTGTTGGGACAGAAATTACCCAGAGGATGTTAGAAATGGCGCCAGAAATAGGTGTTGGGCCTTCTGCTGGCTTTTAATGCCTCTAGGTGGAACCAACGGGTGCTCTGAGTCCTTAATAAGTGGCACCTGGCTAATCGCCACTCTACACACAGGTAGGGAAGGACGATGAGAAGCAGGAGGAGGAGGGGGACCCTGTGACAGCTAATACTTTCTAAGCACCTACTGTGTAAAGCATTTGGCCCACGCTCTGGAGCACACGTTCTCCGCCGAATTCCAAAAATTAGCTCCAGTAGAGGTGCCTTTTTTTAGGCCCATTTTCATGATGAGCAAACCAACACTCACACAGGCTGTTTCAGCGGTGGCTAGGATCACGAGCCTGCAATCAAATGCAAAGTCTGCGCTCGAACTGCTATGTTACAGTTTTACCGTCTTTGTTCTTTCAAATATATGTGTAATGAAGAAGCAGGTGACTCGGACCTAAGGAAACAATGAAATAGCTGTCACGCAGTGACAACCTGGAGAAAGCTCATTACAGAGAATTTCCTTCCTTCACTCCTTCAGCAAATATCTGCTGCTCCATGCCAGACGTTGTTCCAGGTACTGGAAGTCCTGGAGGGAATAGAGCAGATGCTGCCCTAGATCGCACAGGCGAGTAGTCACCACGAACTGCCCAAATCAACTTAAAAGATAAACGAGGAAGACGCCATCAAGGAGAGCTTCAGGGGCTAGAAAAGCTCATAGAAACAAGCCATTAGGGTGATCATGGAAGGCTTCCCAGAGGAGGTGATGCCAGGACTAAAACCCGCACAAACAGTGCAATAAGAATTATTCAGCTGTCCCTACTTCATGTAAAGATCAAGGGTGATGACAAACCATATAGCTCGTCCCTCTGGCCAACCAGGGCGTGTAGGGTCTAGAATAGCGCTATCCAATAGAAATATAACATGAGCCACATATGGCATTTTAAATTTTCTCTAGAGAGGTAAAAAGAAACAGATAAAATTCAATATATTTTACTTACTCAGTATATCCGAAATCTTCACTTCGACATATAAGCAATACTAAAAAATTACTAATGAGGTACTCGACAGGATTTTTTACACTACGCCTCTGAAATGCCATTGTTTTACACATGCAGCCTGCCTCAACTCAGATGCTAAATTTTCATCAGAAACGCTCAATCTAGACAGGTAGATTTCATAAAATGAATCATTGAAAATATTCCCAAATTGTTCCAAACATACAAAGGTTTTCCAATAACAGAATCAAGTACTGATTTTTACATTTGAATAAACTGAAGTGAAATAAAACTTTACGTTTGCATTTAAATAAACTAAAATAAAAGTAAAAATTCGGTCGTGCTGGCCACAATTTCAGGAGCCCCAGTGAGGACAGTGGCCACCGTGCTGCTGGACAGCGTGAACACAGAGCATCTCCGTCAAGCAGAATGTTCTGGTGGACAGTGCTGGTCTAGATCTCCCCCTCAGCCAGAGGTATCTGGGAGTTTTCAGAAGACAAGATTGACATGACGGCCGTCTTGGAAAGCAACCCCTCTCCCCTGGTCTTCTCTCCACCATGAAAGCAGCAGAGAAGTGTTGGGGGGCAGGGAAGGTATCTGGAAGATTCTGAAAATCCTTTACCATGCTAGGAGCTTTCTACTTTCTGCTCTCAGTAGCGAATGTACTCCTTCCTAAGAAACGGCATTCTTAAAACACTACCCGGTGACCTATTCTGGGGCCGCCCGTTCCTCCGTGCGTCTTTCCCCTCTTAACAATGCTCCTCCCAAAATCCTGGGGTCCCACACCCCCAAGCCTTGGGCTCAGGAGTCAGACCACCACCCCTGCCGGTTTGCGGGCACACGAGAGACCCAACAGATCTGGATCCTCGGTCACATCCTCAATCGCTGGGTGCCTCGATTTCGTCACTTGTAAACAATGACAATCGCAGGATAAAAGCTATGAGGAGTATGTACACGTGTTCGCTCTCCACTCTGAGCTACACAGAACTGATTCCCAGATTTAGTACCTTCAGAAGTTAGAACTTGGGCGCACCACTGCATCAGATACCCTTACGATTCTCTGCCTGCTTCAAAGACAGGCTCTTAAAATTCACTTCCGCAAAGAAGGAATAATGGAGGACACACGACAGGTGGCAGCCTTGGGAGAAGACCTGGCTTCTAACACAGGTTCTAGAACCGCAAGTCAGCTGTGGGGAAATCACTCCATTATTTATTCAACAAATGTTTGCCAGGCACGCTGAGCGTGGAGACTGATGTGCCAGATAAGGCCGAAGGCCTACAGCACCCAGAGACCCCTGATCTAGAAATCCGCTGCAGACAGGCTCGCACATGAACTATGAGCCCAGTGCCGAGTCATTCGACCCAGCACAATCCGTATGGCCCAAGACCTGAAACAACATAGCCGTCCATTAAAAGAGGACCAGTTAAATCAATGGTGCTCCACCCACGTGACACAGTGGTTCTCAAAGTGGTCTCAAAGTGGTTCTCAAAGCAGCATTAGCATCACCTGAGAACTTGTTAGACATGCTAATTCTCAGGCCCTACCACAGACCTCCTGGATCAGAAACTCAGGGGGCCCGAGAATCTGCATTTTATCATGCCCTCCAGGTGATCTTGATGCATGCTCAGGTCCCAGAACCAATGGCAGAAAGCCAAGGGTCAGCAAACTTTTCCTACAAAGGGCCAGAGAGGAAATATTTTTGGTTTTGTAACCGAACTACTCAATTCTGTCTTTGTAGCACTAAAACCATGAAAACACTCGGCATGGTTGTGCTCTAATAAAACTTTATTTAGAGAAACTGAAATTCAAATTTCATATAATTTTCATGTATCATGAAATCATAGTTGTTTCCGTGCAATCATTTAAAAATGATTGTGAACACCATTCTCAGCTAAGGGGCTGTACAAAAGCAGGGAGCGCGCTACATCTGGCCCACGGGCTGTAGTCTGCCAACCACTGATGGGATGGAGTACTACACAGCTGTCAAAAAGAGCAAGGACGCTCCTTACAAGTGATACAAAAGATCTCCAGGATGTGATTTTAACAGTAAAGACCAAGATGATCCTTCTATGTGATATGCTATTACTTATATGGAAATAAAGATACATATTAGCTTATATATGCAAATACTAGCCTCTAGAAGGGTAAACATGCACCAAAAAAAAAAAAATTGCAACACTGTCTCTGGGGAGAGGAAATGAGTGGCAGCGGGACCACAAGGGTCCTAGAACACCTCCACTGGACAGACCTGTGTTTATGGGGACCCAGAGGGGTACTCCCAGTCTTTGATGAAAGGGAAAGAGAAGGGGTGAGTGGTGAACCAGGGAGGGAGGGAAGGAGGCCTCTGGCCAGCTTCTGTGGGAAAGAAGCAGGTGGCCATGGACAAAAAAGGGAGAAACGGATGTTTGGGGCACGAGAAACTCATGCGAAAATGCAGAGGCATGCAGAGCACTGTAAACCAAGGAACCGCAGCTGTGAGCTCCCAGAAGACACTGCACCCAGCCCGGCGGCCAGGCTCAGATGCCTGGGGAAGGGGCTCAGCTGGCAGCTGTGGAAGGACCCAAAGAAGAAGTAGAAAAATGGCTCTGGCAGCAGAAAGGAACTGAATGAGCACGCTGGAACCCCCACTACAGACGGCACGGCCTGAGGGGCTGTCTCAGGGCTGAGTACAAGAGGCGTGAGACCCCGAGAAACTGGGGAGTTAGCATCAACTGAACTTGATCCACAGAGGGAGAAATGAGGGG